>NC_079474.1:4335519-4638549 GCF_026230105.1 Diorhabda sublineata | reverse complement strand
AGTGAGAGGTATTGTCAATGCTCCTTGGTATGTCACAAACAGCGGCCTCCACAGGGACCTAGGAACAGGAAAGGTTGCAAACGAGACAAGATATTTTGCAAGGAAGCTTCACAATCACGAGAAAGGAAACAATCTAGCTGGTGTACAAACGTGGAATAGTGATTCCAAATCAAGGTAGTGAGAGGTATTGTCAATGCTCCTTGGTATGTCACAAACAGCGGCCTCCACAGGGACCTAGGAACAGGAAAGGTTGCAAACGAGACAAGATATTTTGCAAGGAAGCTTCACAATCACGAGAAAGGAAACAATCTAGCTGGTGTACAAACGTGGAATAGTGATTCCAAATCAAGGTAGTGAGAGGTATTGTCAATGCTCCTTGGTATGTAACAAACAGCGGCCTCCACAGGGACCTAGGAACCGTAAAGGTTACAAACGAGACAAGATATTTTGCAAGGAAGCTTCACAATCACGAGAAAGGAAACAATCTAGTAGGTGTACAAACGTGGATGTAAGAAATAGCAAAAACAAAGCAAAAATGAAATTAGTGAGCTACAAACATCTTAATAGAAGCAAACTAAATTGTTTTAATGAGGCACTTTATTATTATTAACTATTTTCATTTACTTATATTCGAAGTAGTATTATTTAAAATGAAATTAGAATTATACACAAAAACGAGATGAAATGAGTGTATATCTCAAACAAAAAACATTTAAATTTCACCCCGTTTTTTACGTTATCAAACTTTTATTTGTTGTAGAATAGTTCAAACTCAAAATTTAACAATTGATTCAACACAGAACTTGCTGTTTACTAAGCCCCATTGTATAAAACATGGATATCTAGTAATCAAAACAGTGTTACCGTGAAACGTATAGTACGTAATGAGTATTTAAATACCTTGTATAGAAATAAACCTGTTTCGATGCATTGTATTGCGTCGGTCTCCCCTGACAGAAGCACAGCAATGGGTAATACCAATTACCATTTATGTAAGAAATCATTCTTGACTTGAGTGATCGGATGACGAAGGTAGAAAAAGAGGTCGTTGCACTCGAATGACATGAATTCTTGAATACGTTAACGACGTGTCTAGAAATTTCAAGTTCACTACCATAAAAAAACAAATCGGCAATGCCGAAGATAATATTGTTTAGATTATTTTTTATGTGAGCCAAGCGCATAACATCAAATGTTATTATTTTATCATTTGCATTTTTATAAGGAACATCCTATCACAAAAAGAAATTTTTTTTAATGAGTTTATTTAACTTTGAAAGTACAAAGACCTCTAGAGTTTTACTGTTAAAAATTACAGTGACATCTGTTATAAATTTTATTAAATAAAGTAGCAAACGCTGGAGAAAAATTGGGGACAGTTAATGTGTGAGAAATTGCGTCAATTTTAAGCTCTGTATAAAAACAAACATCAAAAACTTTTATAAGATATACAGTTTCTGAAAAACCGTTCTAAATTTATGGAAATATGCCATTGATCATTAAGTCCCAATTGAACTATTATTATGTACCTAACGAAAGTATCAAATTTTGAGATCTTTTCCTCCAAAATTTTATTTCTTAGAAGTTTTCGAAAAATGAAAACATTGTTTTTCGACCGGACAAAAATACTGGCGAGGTTTTGGATTGAAAAGTATCGTGGAGATCCTCTAGGTAAATTAAGTATCTTTAACCAGTGAAGTTTAAACGTAGCTTTGAAAGCATCAATGATGTTCAAAAAAGGCGGAGAGGCACAAATATGATAAGCCACCCCACAACGATCATCATGAAACTATTGATAATACGAGAAATCGATTTATCATATCTATTTTATGCGGAAACTTTAACTTCCGGAGATACTTCACCAAGAAAGATTTTCCACTAAACAACCGAATCAAAATGACAGTCATTCGAGTGGATTGAAGTCTGCAAAAAACTATCTGGGGTGATCAAAAGCCATCTTAAGTTATCACAAACCATCTACAATGATCACTAACCATCGGAAGTAAGCAAAAACCATCTGAAGTGATCATAAATCATCTCAAGTGATCAAAAACCATCTGATGTAAGCAAAAACCAACTGAAGTGATCTGAAGTGATCACAAGCCATCTGAAATGGTCAAAAACACTATGAAGTTATCAAAACCATCTGAAGTAAGTCAAAACCATCTGAAGTGATCAAAAACCATCTAAAGTGATTACTAACCATCGGAAGTAAGCAAAAACCATCTGAAGTGATCATAAACCATCTCAAGTGATCAAAAACCATGTGTTGTAAGCAAAAACCAACTGATGTAAGCAAAAACCATCTGAATTAAGCAAAAACCATCTGAAGTGATCAAAAACCAACTGATGCAAGCAAAAGCCATATGAAGTGATCACAAGACATCTGAAATGGTCAAAAACACTAAGAAGTGATCAAAAACTGTGAGAAAGTGAGTAAAAACTCAACAATTTAAGGAAAAGACTATGTATTTTGGAATTGACACGACATTTTCTTCATCAACCATTTGAAAAAAGAAAAAACAACATTTTTCGACTAATTCAAGGAGGGAATCATAAAGAAACGGCCTCAATTGTGAGGTATTTTTTTCACAAAGCTATGCACCTTGCCCCAAATCAACACAAACTATGATTTCCACGGTTACCGGCTGTTTTAAGGCCTGAAAAAAATTTGTAAAGAAATAGATAAATAAAATAAAAAATAAGTTGCACAAACAGAAACTATCTGAGATAGTTACTACAGAAAACATAAAAAAAGTCCACAAATTGGTTATATCTAATCGTAAATTGAGATAGCTGAGGCCGTAAAGATATCAGAAGGCAATGTGTTTGTTTACCAAGAGAAAGTGGGTGCCGCGTTTACTAACAGTCGATCAAAAACAACAACGTGTTGATGATTCAGAACATTGTTTGGACATTTTCATACGTAACGAATCAGGTTTTTTGCTTGGATATATGACAATTAATGAAACATAGATCTATCACTTAACTTCGGAATCAAAACGATGATCATTTGAGTGGATAGCAGCCGGTGAACTACGTCCGAAGCGTCCAAAGGCTTCAGTATTTTGGGATGCGCGTGGAATATTGTCTATTGACTACATACAAACGGGAGAGACAATCAATGGCTATACAGAGTTTTTGAATCGTTTCAATGCAAAATGAGAGGGAAATCGGCCTCATATGTCGAAGAAAAAACCACTGTTTTACAAAGACAACGCATCGATTCACGATGGTTAAAGCAAACGAATTTCACTTCGAATTGCTTTTTCATCCACCTCATAGGCCAGATTTGACCCCCAGTGCCTACTAGCTATTGGCAGGTCTCAAAATAATGCTCGCCGGTGAGAAATGTAGCTGAAATGATGAAGAAAATGCATCGATGAATAAAATCGATTTTTGGCAAAAAAATATCGACATTAACATCTCTCTACTTCCTACGAAGAGTTTTTACCGTTTTTTGTCCATATATCACAATTAACAGATACTTTGGAGAAAATTTAATTCTGCAACACACTGGGTATTGATAAATTATTTGTTAAAATCAAGATTTATAACTTTCTATTTGGAGTAATGACGTTTTTCTAAGATCATCTATCAATTTCCTTCTCGTCGTCTTTTGCTGCTTTTATATCCCATTCGAAGCCCTATAATATTCACGAAAGTTTTTCAGAAAACCAGAATATTCCATAACTGTGTAAACACATAGACAAAGACCAATTTAAGAAGATAAAACTAACCAATTGATTACTTCTCATTTAGTGATTATATTTTAAGTTATTTGCGAGAGAAAATTGTGAAAATCCAAAGTACGATAGACGTTTAATCATAAATGTACGGAACGTGATACTATCAGATTATAATAAAAATCCATTTATATAATTACTTACACGCTTTATCAATTTAGGACGAAAAGGACGAGCATCATTAATAACTCGTTTATTAGAAAGGTAATTACTCAATCTAACTCATGTAATCCGTAAATTGTCCCTAATTATTGCAAATTTTTGAAATTTGAAAGACAACCTAGACAAAAACAAAAAGTGTTCAATTAGAGGAGACAGATCTCCGAATGAATTGATTACGTTTTATTAAGTGTCAGTGTGTCGGGAGGGTTGTGTTTTTTTTTTAATATTTGATTAAATTCTACGCCGCCAGATAAGAATTCCAAATTCTCCTTTTATGTAGCTTTTTATAGCACACCATTACAAAATACAAAAGCAGAAAGAAACCAATAACATACCTATACATATATCAAAGACTCAATAGCACAAAAAGGCTCGCAAGATTTGAATGGCACAGAAAACGTAAACCAGAAGATAAAAATACATATAATAGGTTAACCACGCAACTTAAAACAACCCTATAAGACTTTTGAAACATATATAACAAAAGGAAAGGAGATCATTCGATTGGAAAGCAACTAAAAAATTCAAAAGACTAAGAAACCACATACATCTGATCAAGCAACATATACAGAACATATAGAAGACATCTATAGAGAATCTGAACAAATTCCAAACGACAACGAGGAAAACGTACTAAACTCCCTCGACACACCATGCCTAATGAGTTTACCAATCAAAGCTTCTTCTCCAAAAGAAGTAAAAACAGATATAAATATGTGTAACGTCTATAAATCACCAGTATTCGATCTCATCACCGGCCAAATATTGAAACAATTGCCAAAAAAAGTATAAAAAACCATAATATATAATAGCATTCTAAGATTAATCTACTTTCCCAAAATTCGCTCAGATAATACTTATCCAAAAACCAAGGGAACCACCTCATTTAACTAGTTCCTATCGGTCCATAAGCCTCTTACCAATTCAACCAAAAATAAATGAAAAGATATTCCTAAAGAGGAAGTGAATAGTATTGAAGAGAAAAAATATATACCTCAGCTCTTCTGAACGTGTCAGAAGCATTTGATCGTGTCTGGCACCGAGGGTTACTTTATAAACTAAAAAAAATCATTCCAACATATCACTATTTAATCCTAAAATCCAAACCTAAGCGGTCGCTACTTCCAAATAAAATTTGATCTCAAAACTTCTGTCATCTACCCCATCAAATCAGGCATGCCACAGGGTCTTATGCCCATTCCAACAATGGACGATACATCCTTCGCTACGTTCGCAATAGACAGCAATCTTCAGCCACAAATAACTTTCAAGAACACCAAAACATCCTGGAAAAATGGTTTACCAACTGGGAAGTAAAGGTCAACTCGAATAAATCTACCCACTTAGCCTTCACAAAGAAGATTTATTGAGCGTCCAGTATTACAATGTATAAAAATCCCGTTTCCCAAAAAAAGTCATGGGAAATCCCATTTATAGTCAAAAAACCCAAATTATTATCAAGATGAAACAAATGCAGTGACTTCTCGGTAAAAGATCCAAGCTCAAATTAGAAAACAAATACATGAACAAGCCAATCTGGACCTATGGTATACAGCCATGGGGCAATTCAAAGCCTTCAAATACAAAAATAATACAACGAATTCAATAAAAATGGTACGTGAGCAATAAAAAACTCCACGATGACTTAATAATACCCACAGTAGAAAAGAAAATACACTCTAGAGTACAAGCTATTATCGAAAACTACCCGGTCATCAAAATGAAGAAGTCAATCGGTTAAAAGAACCATTACCAGTACGCAGAAGACTAAAGAGGAAACAACCATCTGATTTATTAGACCTATAAATATTGAAACAAAAAAAAAAATACGGAGAGTTGTCAGTGGACAACTTCTCCCTCAATCATCTGAAAAGAGCACATTGAAAATGGGCTTTAAGATAAAAAAAAAAACTGCTGGTTTTTGTGTAAGCCACCAGAAAAATACGATGTGCAGATACTTGATGTTTTAGACAATTGTGACATCTGCGAGCTATTTATAACACTCACTTATTTTTTCGGAAATAAAGGGTGTTTATACGAGGGTTGTACCCAAAGTAAGATTTCCACCACGAGAGAAAGTGCTAGACTGATCAAGAACAACGCGTTTTGACGTTGTCCCATTTTCTCGTTAAGTTGGCTGAACCGTTTTCTATTCGTGAGCTGATTTTGACTGTAATTTGTATAGAGTACTGCACTTCGATGGAAAAAAAATATATCGAACCGAGTTTCTCAAATTTTGTAAATAGTTACACGAAAACGCGTTATGAAAAATTCCACGAATGAATTATTTGTTGATATGAGTGTATTTCATTCAGACAGAGATATAATTAATTTTCCGCTTCAAAAACTACGGTCTATACTCTACTACATTCTGAAGACGATTTGATTACTCAAAAAAAAATATTAGGACCATTAGATATCGCTGTTTATTTCTCAAACAGCAGCATCAAGAGATTGAAAACCTTTTAAAATATCCGCCATCAAAATCTGAAATGTAAATTCGAGGAACGCGCTGTTTGAATAATTGATCAACTTCAGAAACAATGCCCAAGCGCCAACAATGAAGAACGAAAAATGAATGAATAAATTTTCAATTTTTAAATGGGAGAACGGCGCATGGAGATAACTAGATTCGAAAGAAAATGATTGTTTGATAATTTTTTTAACGATGATTTTATTAAAGCTAATTCATTCGAGAGAAGAAATGAGGAAAAAAATGAGCAGAATAACTTGAGCTTTAGAACAAATATATCGAGGTCCTGTGAATGTAAAAAAAAAAATGAGAAAGTCTCCAGTCGAGTCGAGTAGAAAGATCTTGAAAGATCTAGATTGAGCCGAACCAATCTGGCTCAAAATTGATGGAGAGGTAGCTTCGAACCAGGGTAATTTTTATTCCGTTTCTTTAGTAAAAACAAAGCGCAATAAACTGAAAAACGAAAGATTTATCGGTGAAAACATCAGTCTGGTCATTCATTTGTTAAAAATGATATAACAAAACGGAATGATAAAACACAAGTCACAGCTAAATGTAATATTATCTATGGTTGAGTCTGATTGAAAATTTGCCAATTAGAAGTCTTGGAGTTGACTAGTTGATGTGTTTATTTCGAGTTTCTATTAGCTTATCGTGCCGTGAACAAGACCAAATTTGCAAAATTGCACAGGAGGAAATTTATGAAGTACTGATTTGAATCGAACAGAGATTCGATTCGATTGCAGTATTGCGTTGTATTGTGGCGCATTGAAGTTTTCCGGAGAAACGCGAGGATTGTCCTGCATTAGTGGAAAAGTGAAATTTCTCCGCCGCAAAATGAACCATTGTATTCATTGCCTCGTGGCGAAACACCCGAATGAAGAAATTTTCTAGCAAACACTTAATAATACAATAATTTGGAGCAGATATTATCGAAGAACGAGGATTCAATTCGACATTCAAAGACTAAAGGTTGGTTCCGCTTCGAAACATAAAACAACTAAAGCTGTGCAACGAAACGAGTTGGTTGGTGATTTATTCAAAGGAAAATTCGAAGGTGAGGAATATCTCAATCCGAGGATACCGATGATCTCAACCGATTTGTCGTTTAAACGACTTCAATTTCCGATCCGTCTTCCATTCGCCATGACCATTAACAAATAATAAGGCCAATCTTTCAAAGTTTGTGGTCTGAATCTATAAAATCCATGTTTTTAAATGGCCAATTCACAGTGCGTTATTTGTTCTTGCGCGTAATCATCACAAGGTGCTTTAGTTAATAGTCACCTGCACCAAAATACATGTCAAAAAAAGAATAATCAAAATACGTTTTTTTTTATTCATCTAGTAGGTTTATCGATAGATTAAATCAAAGCTAAAGGAACAAGGAAACAGACAATATATAACAGTGGAAGAGATAACAAGTGAATAAAAAAATGAGGTATAACTTTCTGACTACCCATATTAGGTTCTATCAATATAAAATATATACATCAAAGGACATCAAGTTTCAGGTATTTCTCCAAATCAACTTTTGTTGTCAGTAATCAATAATTTTTCTGTTCTCTCATCGAATGCTTCAATATTTTCATTTTGTCATATTTTACTACCTTTATGTATCGGTTCTACCAATCTACGTCAAAAAATGTCGTCTTTCTATGCATGAAGTACTTTGTCGATACCAAAAAATCATTTCCCACAAAATTTTTCTCACTTTTTAGTGAGATTACTTCAAAATATAGTGATGAAATATGATCTATGACGAAAAAATTTCTTGGAAAGATCTACCCTTAACATGAATGGATGGTTTAATACATTGAAATTATTATGTATCACTCTCTAAAGAGGTAAATTATTTATGACGGTTTTTTTGACAGAAGCAAACTTTTGAATTAAAATAATATTTCCAAAGTCAACTGTCAAACATGAATCAGTGCTACCAACCGACCACCTACGTTACGGTGTAATTTCCCTAATGTATATAATGTGAATACAAGTCGAAACAGAGAAAATTGCACAAAACACTCGTAACAGAAGACTTTTAATTCCAGCATTAGTTCCTTGTAAGTGTTATTTTAGATTCTGTCGTGTTTTTATTAATTATTTCAGTAATTCCAACTATACTTTACATACTATGTTAGAAGCCTAGTCTAGTACACATAAAATCGTTTCTAGATCGTGATTAACATTGAATAGAAAACGTAAAATAATAAAGAACTTTGGAGGTTATAGCGATACAACCGAAATGTCGAGGTTCATCTATTATTCCAAGCTTACTTTCTTATTCTGATATAATCTGACTATGGAAGTGTTGTCAATAAAATTTTCGTTAAAATTATAAAATATCAAGCAAAAATTAACAATAATAACAATTCAAATTTATAGCTGGTGAATATTAAAAACTACATTAAAATTAGAAATATGCGGATGTTTTAATCATTACGATTTTATATTTTGTAGCATATTTTACCATTTTTAAACAACGTTGTAAACCAATCTCCATTATTGTCCAATAAAATGGAAATAAATAAGTTCCAATATAATTTTCGAGTTAAAAAACGTTCCTTTTTGCATAACCCTTGTATTATTTAAAATATTTCTTTGAAACTGATTCACAGTAACATTCAAACATTACTCTAATACATTATGTACATATATTTATATTTACATAGAAACTTTTAAGGTTTTTTCGTCGTAATGTATCGAGCTAACGAATCCGTACAACATATAAATTGAAAGGTACTGAAAAACCACCAAATCAATCGATGAACTAGACGTTTCTTCTATTTATGGTAAATGGAGAGCACAACACAGGTAGTAGTTAGAAGTATCATATGTCATGATCATTAAGGTAGTAAGGTCCATGAGTTCTTGGCCTCACATAGTAAATAAGGTGCATCAGTGACAAGTTTCAACTTGCTGCTTCAATCAATTTTATTAGATTAGAGTTCGAATGACCAAAATGTCTCAAACAGAGTTTCGCGCTGTTATAAATTTTTGACTAAACAAGGATTAACACCAACACAACTCGAAAACAGAATGGGGATTATCTACGGTGAGTTACGTCTACCATTTTCAATAATAATTAACAATTAGTCTGAGTTGTTTCGCTGAGGACGAGAATCATTAGAAGAAGACCCACGTACGAGAGGTTCTGTAACGATTTCTACTCCAGAAAACATTAAATTAGTGGAAAAAATTGTTCTCCTGAAAACAAGGATCCCGTATGAGCATTCAAATATGACAGGCGGCGTCGAGTAGAATATTGTGAGCGATGGTTAGAGCTTTACCGAGAGGACTAAGAAAGTATAATCCAATCAATTGTAATGGAGTCGCTGTTTTTTTCCATTGTGAGCAAACGCGGCACCCATCTTGAGACCAGCTTTCTCGTGTCCAAATTTTCAGTTAATATGCATTTTTTGAAATGCCCACTATGTCTGCTAGATCGCACTTTCAGTCGACGATCATCCAGTACCGTTTTGTGGATTTTCTTCAATATTTTTGGAGTCGTTTCCTCATTTGGTGGACCACTGCAATCCTGTTCTTAGCAGGTCGTACCTACCGAATATTTTATCCCAAGTGGAATCTGGTTCAGCTTTTATATTAGTTGGACTAATGCCTTTCAAATAAAAGTATTGTATCACATAGCGATGATCAATTTTTTCCACGTTTAAAACTTGGCTGTCAAACAAATACTATGTCCTCAAACTTGAAAGCGGTATTCTACAAGCAACTACCGCCATCTCTAGGTCAGGTGAGGTAATTCTGGAAACTATTAGATTTTTAATATAAAAAGAAAGTAAATGTTTTATTCCATCGATGGAAAAATATACATGGATAACTTTTTTATGGATTCTTTGCAGAATTTTTCGGTCGGTTGATATCGCTAATTGGCATTATAATTAAAAGCTTTTTCAAGTTTTTAAATTGACAGCACTTTAACGTTCCACGGATTATCCTTGAAGGAAAATCGAGAAAGAACAGTTAAAAGTCGTCTTAAGGAAAGTAATTTAATATGGATTATCTCCTGAAAGCGGTTTATATATAAAGACTGTGGTTAATATGTTATTGGATGAACTACTGGTACCGAAAACAATTATTGAAAAGTGATTTAGAGGCAAATAATTAATCTATTTCAGTGTTATCAAATCGTGGAAAATGTGCGAGATTAGGTCGAAATCTTTTGATTATTTTATGGATTTTTCCATACAAAATTCTGTCTCTTATTGTCCTTTGTAACTTGCAGTTTCGTATATTTTTTTACGTTTAATTTGATTCATAATTTTTATTCAAATTCGATATTTGTATTATGTCAAATTTGTTTCCTTTTACAATTATGGAAGTTTTGAGGCAGCATTGAGCGAGAAGAAGAAAAAATATACAATACAGAGTAAGTAATATGGTGGATATGGCAACAGCGCACAATGATTATTTAATCATTTTTGGATCAACTTTTGTGACACATAAATGATTCATGCAAATGTTCACGTGTGATTTGATTATTATAATTATAATTTATTTGTTGATTAATAAAAATCAACTGAGGAAGTCATCTACAGGTTTCCATATCATAACCTAAACGAATAAAATGGAACGAAAGGAAAACGTGACATTCAATATTTTTATTTTTGAATTACAATATAAAATGAATTTAATCAGAATATAGAATGTTTTGTTTTTCAATTCTTAAAACTGTTATAAAATTTTTATAAGGCGAATTTTTCGAAATAAATGAAACTAAACAACCAAATATTAGGGCATAAACAATATGAAGAACCACTTTTAGATGTTACATTATTTATATAATGAAATTATCAGTTTGCTTCGTTATTTACGCCATTCGCCGAAGTATATCATTGGCTACCATTTTTTGCTATAGTGCAAATTCATAAGATTTTTGTTAATATTCTGAAAACAATGATTTAACCCAGTTACTAGTCGATAAACGTCTGGTACCTAACAGAGACTCCTTTAGGGCGTTTTTCCACGGTCCGATCCGGACTAGGGATTTTTATATATTGATGATAAATTGGACGATAAAATTATTTTCGTATGTCTCTAGACTTTTATCCCACATAAAAAGGCGGGAAAGCATAAACTTTTTCGAATCCGATTAAGCGAACCCTCCGGTGTGGCAGCATCTTCGGAGTTTCTGATACACGGAGTTTCGAATGTCGGACGTTCTGAGGATAAACAATGACTTAAAGATCATAGCTGCAACCTCGGTATGTCGAACACAAACAGTCTTACTCTTATTATTTTTTTAATTCCGAAATATCACACCAGTTTCCACTAATCGATCATAACTAGAGGTTTGTCGGAGTGCCATACGAAAAATTAATTTCGATTATTATTTTTCCGGTTAATTCGCAATTTCGTACAAAAATGGTTTTAATATTTTTATAGTTTCAAATAAAACTTCAAGAGAGCAGCAGAGACAATAAAAAATGTATTATATGATATTATTAAATATTCATTAGGATTATAAATATTCAATTATCACTATTCATTTATGTCTAAACATTTATAGCAGGAAGTATTTTATTAGTTTTACAAATGACTCTCCTTTATTTTACCTCCGATGTTGCGTGGAAGCGAAAAATTCTGGGTCAAAGCTGTACGCATAAGAATGATTTGTAATGTAGGAGAGCGAAAACATCCGAAAGAGAATTATATTTAATTATATCTTTTAAGGAAAAATGGGCTTTTAATGTTGCTATTAAATAAAGATAGATAGGTCCTAATTGTAAAGGAAGTGGAAGGAAATCGACAGATGGTTCTATTAAGGGGAATTTTTATTAAAAGCATTGGTAATTATTTAGAATTGGGGCTCCAGGCAAAAATCGTTTTATTATTTTCGACATTACATGGTACAACTTACATACCAAGATGGTATTTATTTAGAATTGGTTAGGTTAGGTTTCATTGATTTATCATATGTAAGTTGTACCATGTAATGTCGAAAATAATGTCTCCCCCGCCTTAAATTTCCTATTTGTACCCTCAGAAACAACCCCAAATGCGCGAAAGTGAAAAATTTTTTGGAACGATTTTTGCCTGTAGCCCCAATTCTAAATAATAACCAAAATATTGAATTCCTTTCCATATCAACAATGGAAAACGATCGTATCCATTTGTAGACTATTATCAACATTTTTAAAGCAAATTTTTATCTATCCAAATTTTTTTTTCAATATTTTCTGTAATATATTCAATAATGCATGTGAAAAAAAATTCTACCATTTTCAATAAAAAAATTAGTAGCAGTAGAAACATAAAGGAAGAGATGAAAGATAAGAAAAAACTCGAAGGGGATGTAAATAAATAAAAAGTGAACAGAGTGAAAACGAAGTAGTTGAAAAAAGAAGGAAATTGATTTAAAAATAACGGAAGAGGAATCGGGAAACTATCAAATTTTAAGAAGGAACAAGTATATGGAAAAAAGAAGAGTGAATCTTCATAACTGATTGTATATTTTTTGGATATTTTATGGTTTATTGATCTTTTAATCTGTTTTCTAAATACTGAATTGTCTGTCCTAAGTAAACAGCGTCGCAATTATTACAAGGTTGATATGTATTGCTACTTCTTGTGTTTCTGGGCGTTTTCGATTTTAGCGGTCTTGAAGAAGGCCCTACAGGAAATAATCACAGGGTTTCAGGTCGCATAACCATTCAACGAATACTCGTCCGCCTATCCATTCTCCAAAATGAACACATAACGCGTAGTGCGGTGAAGCTACATCCTGCATGAAATTACGGATTATCGCAAGTGTTGAATGTTCTCCATTTGCTCAAATCTTCGTGCATTTCTAGATAACACGTAACCCTTGGATCCACGAAACCTTCCGCATGGACACCTGTCCACACATACACCCCAGACAGGTTTAATTCTTCTTCAATGAGAAGTGAAAATTCAGGTTATTCCAGTACACGCAGTACGGAATTTAAATCCTCGTGTAGTGCGTGGAGTAGACGCGGACGGTAAACTCGATAATGCATGCGTTTCAGCATTCGTTGTAAAGAACCATCGGATAATTGAAGTTGTCCCGATAGCCGCACTGCAGATTGGTACGGCTGTTCAACTAACGCCAGTGCCACTGTTTACATACTTTCGTTAGTTGGTCTAGAACGCGGCGCGTCGACAACGGAGCCCTTTTTAAGTATTTCTGGTATGTTGAACGGCGGGTTCGAAGATTGTTGTTGAAACTCGATACGCGTTCGTAACCAAAAAAACTTTTTCTTGAAGCGTGGTCTAAAAACGCGTCTGCTAATAATAAAATTGCAACATTTTGAGTCGGTATACCACCCACCATGATCATCAGATGTGATCATCAGATGTGGCCCTCAGCGATTTTTTTCTTTCTCAACTTTAAAGTTTCACTTTGAGGAGGGAGATATTTTGAAGGCTTACCAAGGTTAGAGTTGACCGAAGTGTAAAGAATTGAAACATAAAAATGATTATGAAAAAAATGTCTCGGTAAGTTGGAAACTTTTCAAACGATCCACGTTTATATCCTCGAACTGGTCTAAAACCTATAATTAATTCGTTTCGAGTTTAACGGAAAACAAAATATAAATTTTCCTCAAAGAAAATGTCTTACCAATTTTTCTTTGATAATTTACTCGAAAAGAAATTTGGCCGACGTTGAAATGCGACTAATCATTTTTCAGAACACTCGAAATGAATAATTTGTTTTTGCTGTCACGCTCAAAGTACTGGTAATAAATTGTGTTCGAAAGGGATAATATAGAAAAAGTATAAATAAACAAAAAATACAGGGGGTTATATTTTCCTTGAATTTCCATTAAATATAATACAATGAATCAGCTGATCAAATTAAATCCAACAGTGGTTGATTAAAGATAGAAATTAAGATCAATTGAGTTAAATTCATTCCTATCTTTTTCCAACATACAGGGTAGTATTCAAACGTAAGTACAATGTTACAGATTATGTTAAACTTGCTTCATTGTATTATGATGGTATGAATTTTACAGTAAAAGTTCGGTATGAACTTCGCCGCATTTAATACCAAAAACATTACCCTACTAGGTAGAGTATCCGTACAAGAAAACACAAAAGAAAATAATATGGATCCATTATACCAAACTGGAAACTGAAAACTTAATAAAGTGAATACTGAAACTCGAGGCTAATCTCCACTTACAACAGAGCCTTTTGAGCTAAAGTTTGATAATTAAACTTGCGCAAATGGTTAAAATCAAGGAAGCTACATGACAATTATTTCTTGGGACGTTTAATGGATTTGCGGATCTAAATCCACGTATTTTTGCATAAAATAATGATGCAATGAAAAAATCATGATATTATCATTAGAATATTAAACAATAGATAGGTTACTGGTTTTTGGCGTAGCAGTGAAAAACAGGTGTTTAGAAAACTAGTTTTAATGGGTTTCAAAATTACCAGATCATTACATTTTTTTCACTCTACATGAAATAGCTTCAATATACGCATTTTGAACGTAAAAAACGTTCAAAATCTTTTACAAACGGCTTGTTTCTGATGTACGAGAACATTGGGTGTTAAATCAGGGCAATACATTGGACGCTACATCAATTCGAGACTCTCGTATATTGAAGACTGATTCGTCTATTCTTTGGCGTTTTCCGAATGACTTTTAGAGAACAAATTGTTATGTATCATTCCGAGTTGGCCATTTTATATTGCCATAACGCGATGGTTGCTACAAATCAAAGATAATAGCAGATAAATAGAAAGCAATAGTCGTCGGATGTCGTATAAGATCCTCATATTAAATGACCTAACAACTCGATCTCTTGTCTAGTTAAAATTGCAATTTATTGAAGCGGTGTGATGTCATGATGAAAACGTTTATTTTTTGTCTATTTCCCAATTTCTCTAGTGAATTATGGCAAACTGGCCGTCTTACGTAACTATTGTCGTAGAAACATATAATGCCAAAGAAATTTACTCGTTTGAACTACTTTTGTTCGATTTGGATCGTCGTGTTTTGAGGTATATGTGTAGATGAATGATTCACCACCTTCAGTGGAATAGGTAATGCTTAGTTTCTCAATCTTGTATGTCATTTTTCTGGATTTATGCTCTTTCGTTCTGTAGCAAATGTTTGTCTCAACATGGGTCAAACATCGCATTTTAACTGCCTTACCAATTGATTTTTTTTTTCAATATATTTTCCTTGTTCCCTTCCTTTCTACAGAACATTCGCGAATTCTTGATAAATAAATTGATTTAAATAAAATTCTCGGTATAAGAATTAATTACCTTAATGTCACTATTATCAAAATGTGGAGCGCTTTGTACGACATGTTTAAATTAACTTTGCGTTCTGTAATCAATAGATCCGAGTCTGATTCCAGTCCGGTGAGTATCCGAATGATTTATTCGATTACTGCAAATTATTCATTGAGTAGTTCCATTATTCTATTCTTCTCCATTTTCTTAACAAATTCGAAATGACTGTTTATTGTAACACGGACAATAGTTTCTCAGTGGGTACGTGTCTCTAGGACAGCTTAACTCGTACCGCTTAACTGTTATATCAGGGTTCGATTCCTTTTCTGGATCGTTCGTTACCGAAAATTACTACCTTGGTAGCTCTTTCCTTTCCTTTACTCTCCATTTCCCTACTTACCTTAGTCGCTCAAAATGGTAATATCGAAATTTAGAACTCGAAGTAACTAGTTATGTTTTTTTAGTTTCATTCCGAAAGATAGAGTTAATTTAAAAATGTCATTAAAAGCTTCCCACATATAACTATTCGAAGATTTCCAGTAAGAAATGACCGTAGGAGTGTATCGATGTTACCTAACCTTTGATTAGAGCGAAATGATGATACCTTTGTTATAGAAATGTAAGAATGCAAGAAAACGGATATAGTTTGAGCTTAACAACTTATGAGATATCTTGCTGCTTGGTTTTTATTACTAGACTTCATTTCACTAAACTTATTGCTCAATTCCTTCGGTTAGTCGCTCACACCCTCATATTCGAGCACCTCAACTTGTAATCTGTATATTGTTGTTTTCTTTTCAAATAGAGCAATTTTGCTAAAATTACCGCATCATCTAGATTTAGATCTCAAAGTTTTTTGACATATCTCTCTCTATGCCGTCGTAGTTTCCTCAAGTTGGCAGACTTGTGGTAGTTTTCCTGCTAGGATTCGAGAAAAAATTTTTGGACCTCATTGAAACAGCAGTTTCCATTTGTTATTTTGTGGAATGAGCGGGAATATGATAAATTGAGACAAGCAGTAAATAATGTTAATCATTGATCAATTTAAATTTGATTAAAAGTAACATGTAGTATTCCATTTTAGAAAAAAATCAATTACGTCGCTTTATTATCTCATAAATACGTGTAGGTATGTTGCAAGGTATATTGTAAATATAAATAATGAAAACATTTAAGCCGTCAACAATAAGAGCGAAAAAAAATTCAAGGTTGTTATGATTTTAATAACATTTAATAAAAAAAAATGTATTTAAACGAGATATTAACTACGGGTAAATTAATTTGATGCGAATATGAGATTAACACATACGTAGACTGAGAGAGGTGGAAATATTTTGGGTCTGAAGTATACTGAAAATAACGACATTATTCTGAAATATTTTCAATTTTAGTTACAGTACAAATTGTTCAATGGATTAATCTGCTATCCAAAATACATTATCAGGTGATAAGTATTCAATTACATACAACTAAATTGCGTTTCTGTATAGAAATAATCAGTCTGCTGCGTTTATTACGCCTTTCGAAGCTTCACGCTTGTATATTCAATAGATCCAAATAAAAAAAGGTTTTTATTGTTGTTTACTATGAACTGAATTCGAATTCATTACTAAGGACCAGAGAATATTTGAATTTACGACATTTTTGGCAGTCAGACATCAGAAAGCTTCTTTTTATGATATTATTTTTCATATTTTTTTCGCAGTCAAAAGAAATTATTATTATTATGACATATATATTGAGTTTCGAAAGTAAAGGGATTAATATTAGGTTTCAAAATTATGTGTGTATTTTTTAATTAATTCTTGTATCTTATTCAAGCTTTTTGGCTGAACGTTAATGAAATTTTACTGGTGACGTCGATATTTTCGAAATTCCCTCGACCTCGCAAAGTCGAAAACCGCGGTCATTTCGTGCGCTGGTTAGTAGGAGCAGAAATATCCGTCAATTTGCTCGTTCATTGTGGTAAATAAAACATTGCAACTTCAAAACATTTTTTGCGGTTTGGTTTTTTTAGTTGAAATTAAAAGGAATACTTTCAAAACTGTAAGTAGTTATTAAATAATCCAATGTTTCGTCAATTGATGATTAGTTTTTCAGACACAGACCCTTCCAAAAAGATGGAACCTTTTTAAAATAGCAACAACTATGCTCAAGCAAAAATTTACAGTCAACCATCAAGAACACTTTGTTAACCTTGAAACAGGGGCTTACACCCAAAATATTAAATCCATCTGGAGGCACATGAGGTCACATCTTTGTGAATTTCTCCGAAGACGGAGAGTCCGGCGAAAAAGTGTGGATCCATTCGATGCAATCATTTTAGATACAAAATTTTTGTATCCTGGAAAGAATGATCGACCTCCAATGGAAGAGGATGATGAAAGTGACTGAATTTTTGTGGAATAAAATTGGTTTTCATTTATTTCTATTGTTTTAATTGCTCTTTCGGTAAAGGGAAATACGTCGACGCTATCGATTCGGTCAGGTCAGGTCAGGTTAGGTTAGGTTAGGTCTGGTGCGTTTACTATCGTATTTCTATTTTTCTTTCCTTTTTCGTGGCACGAATAGGCCTTTTTTGGCCGAATTTTTAATTCACTTAATTCATTATTCGATTGTGACCATTCATTTTTACCTCCAATTCCTCTTGGCGTTTTTTGGAAGTTTGTCCAGCTTTTTTAATAAAAAAATAGGATTAGTACACTTTTGATACTGTTATTATATTGCTGGATTCTGGTATCTTACATAAATTTGACAAATAAATTCGTTTCGATCCTGATATAAGGAGAAGAATTGGTTTTATAGTGATTTAAAGAAAGCGAGAAAAAGTTACGTAAAGATTAATGTGCTCTATTCTACGAAATAATTTGTCTGTGGTTTTCAGCCTTTAAAAGTGGCCATACAAACAGGAATTATGATGAACATCCGGGCCAGTCATTTACCATAACTACTTCAGAACTGTCTAAAGTTGAAACTCAATCTACTTCATGCTAGAAAAAAGCAAAAACAGTTGCTTCGACCGATAAGGTGATTGCCAAAGTGTTATTGGTTGGAATTTTTAAGAAAAACAATAACCGACCAAGCCAAGATTTTAATTTTTGGCACTTTTTTATGCCTATCTTAAGGAAAAACGACTGTTCAGTTCAATAACGACAAGATACGCTTTTCTATTCCCAAATTTAAAAAAAAAATAACCTGGATGGAAAGCGACTACAGACAAATGAAGAGATGATGGCAGAGACCAGCGAGGGAACTTTCGAGAAATTGTGTAGTGCGTATTAAATATATATTTTCTTTTAGAATAAACCACTTTTTCGCTCTTTCATAAAAGCGCCTTCGTACTTTTTATTTGTATATAAATTTTACATGAAAATATTTACACATCTTTTATACCTTTTCCTCTCTTACCATACATTTTTAAATCATATATCATCTCAATGCTTCAATTGTACGATCTTAATTTGTTTACAGTGCTCGGACCAATTTAGCAAATGTTTTCCGTGCGCGGAACCACTGAAGTGATACAGGTGTTAACAGCAGCCTAACCTGATTATTTTCTTAAGAATCAACCAAATTATTTGTACATTATGCAGAATATCTGTTCTGGTTTTATAAATTTTCGATTTAAAGTGCGTCCATCTATAACTAACAGTTCATTGTAGTGAATCGGCTGGGAAATACTATAAATATTTAGCTTATTGCAGTACACGCATCATCAGTCATATAGAAACTATCCCAGTCACCGAACACATCATCGCCAGACGAAATTACTTCACTAAAATCCAATTAACTCCATCAAAAATTTGATCATAAATCGAATAAAACGGCATATACCACATAACAAAGGCGTTCGTTATGAGAGGGATCGGTTTATGGTTTTTTTTGCATTGCCCGACGTCGTATTGGAACTCCGCTAATTTTTTACATGCTTTTCTAACAAGTAGTTTGATTTTTTGCAGAGCTTTCCCCTTAATTCGTTAATTTCCAGTATTATTTCTTACGAAAGAAAATAATACCCTAACAGGTGCTCGATTGCCGAGCATGTTTTTTGTGGAAGTAATTCTATGGAGTATAAGTTTTAGCAACTGATAATCATTATAAAAGAATTGTGTTTCTGGAAATAACATATTCATCTATTATGGTTATTATATGTTGTTTTTTGAAAGAAATAGATTTAAAATTTCGTGAAAAATGGATTATCATTCATAAATAATGCCAGTCATCAAATAGCGAAAATCTTATCTTTACAATAAGAGATGAGAAACTGAATAATAAACAACTTGTCCAGGTCCGCATTACAATCTTTGATTTTCACAATCGGTGAATCATTTAAAAGTATAGATAAACAACAACATTACACAAAAACTTGTTATTTATAAGTACAACGGTTACTTAATCGAATAATACTGAGAAAGTAAACGTGAATAGGGTATTATACATATTTCGAAGTATTTTTTTCTATAATTATTATATAAATACTTTGAGTAGGGTTTCCGTTTCACCATCACTAGTCAATTGTGAGCCGTGTAAGTTTGCGGTGTATTGAAGGTTTTGAGAACCAAAAAGTATGTGGCAACCGTGGCTTCAAAATCAATCATCAACAAGTCGATTTGCAGATTCCTTTTAGTTGTGGAATTGTGGCAAATCAAACAAATCTATTTAATATACATTCCGAGTTTTCGAATCCTTATGTATCCATAATCATCGGGGACTGAAACCCTTTATAAACGTTTTTGCTGTAGGATTGGGGCAGTAAAAACCAAAGTATCTATATATTATATGTATTATTTTGCATGTTTCAAAAGAAAATACTCTACTCTAAAATGTGAGGAGTTTCAATTTAATTACAGTATGATAATGTCTACTGATTACCTTTTAGGAATGTTTTTATGAGGGGAAATCACCTCATGATTGTGTACCTAAACCATAAAATAAACGCACGTCTGTTGTTATAATTAAAAGTATTGCAGTAGAATTTATTAATTCATGAGAACTTTTAGTTTAGTTACTCCCTAAAGACGAAACATAAAACATGAAGAAACTAAGGGAATTGAAATAAATATTAAAAGAGACGTAATTTCTTCTCATTACTCCGCCACTGATTGTCTGTTTTTATTTACTTCCCTTCCCCGATCAATCACGCTAGAAATGACAAAGCAATCTCAGTAATTTAGAAAATAATGGAGATTTTTATAGCCTCACGTTTATAAAGTTAATTGATTTAGTTCAGCACATAACAATGAAAGGTAGATTTAATCAAAAGAGACTTTCTAGAAGGAAAAAATATCGAAAATACATTTGGAAACGTTGCCATTCGTACGCTTTCGCTGTTATTTGAGGCAACGTTGTTAGTTGCCTGTTAATATCCATTTCCACTCCTATAGCAACCTATAGTAATCTGCGATGTCTGGATCAAAGTCTGGATGTGGTAATAATTCAATACCACCAATTTCTTCAATCTTATTCTGCTTGAGTTTCAAAGTATTTGGTATAGTATTGTCTTATTGTGAGCGAAACGTTTTTTAGTCAACTAAATCTGGATATGTCCTCGATAAAGCTTCATACATCCGTATCAGGCCACTGAACTTTCATTATTCCACCAGACATGTAATAAGACTTGAAATGTCCACCCATTGGTTTTTCATTGTCGGGTTGCAAGTATCAATGCGTCTGATATGGCAGCTTTGAACTTTTGTTTCATATTTACTGCACTATAAAGTGAAGCAATTGTATTCTTTCAGAGACTAGTTCAAACAAGTAACGACATATTTCAATTGGAATTTTCACATATATAAAAACCGACGTTACTTATGAAACACCCTCTGTAAAATTTCAACATCGATGTTCTAAATCGATTTAAAATGAAAATAATTTCACTGTGTAAAAATGCCCGAACGTAATTTTATTTTGGTTGAAATTCTTGTTGACAGTGTTCGGTTATCTTCAAGGAAAAATTATTAATTACGCTTCGAAAGTATATGTGTGTATACATTCGCCATCGTGATTTGATTTGATTTATTAGTTTTTTGATTGGTGGTATTACTAAAAATAGAGATCGGATGTTTTTCTATGCACCTTTAAAATTTGCATTGACTGTGAAACGTCGAGGAATTCTAAAAGTTCGATGCTGATTTGTGGAAAGCAAAGTGCTTCACGTTTAATTAGCAATTATTGGAAAAAATCATTAATTTTTTATATAAAACGCTGAAATCATATGATAATAAAATTAAAATTCAATTTAAATGAGAAGATTTACATGGAAAATACTTGAAATTGTCTCTAGTACTTTTTAGCAAAATAATGATAATTAGATCCGTTCCAGAATATTCAATGTAAACAGAAAATGAGCAAAAATTTGTAAAAATTATGTAAAACTTCTTTATATCAACTGAAACCAAAATTCAGGCTGCTCAAAGCAATAAAAATCTGAAATTTATGGTAACAAACACCAACAATTATTTAAAAACTTTTAGAAATAGTCTGAAATTATTGAATTTAAATAAATATTAACCTGGCAATGGCACTTTCCCCACAACCTAGGTTTCCATGAATGCCCTTTTCCTTTAGGGTTGGTGCTACAAGAACTGAGCGGACTAGCTCTTCATCTTGGGATCCATCAATGGGCACAAAGCTCATTGGATAGATGGGCCTTCTCACTCTTTTACCAAACAATTGCTCCACGCCGAAGACATTTAGTTTGCCTAGTGATATCAAAAGATTCAAGTCAAAGTGTCTGATAGGCTCCTCGGCTATATCTTATTATGAAAAATGATTAAAATGTATGAATGTTTTCTTTTTTATGAAAACAATCCACCAAATAACAACGATTTTAATCTAATAAAACCGTAATTTTTTATTAATAACTCCTATTCTATTTATTTCAATTGAAATTTTATTCAGATTTATATTTATTTTTAACGTTCTTGCAATTGGATGAATTGGATAATCACATAAAATCTTAAATAATATACAATTCGAATTCGGTTGTTTTTGATGTCCATTCAATTGTTATTGAAAGATTTATGCGCCGTTTTCTATATTGCAAATCGAAAATTTGAATTAAGCTGATGTTAATTGTGAACAAAACAGCATAAATCAAATATATCGGTGATTCGATTATGAAAATAAGTGAAAAAAATTTATTTATTCTACGTCCGAGATTAGAAAATGGAATATAAATAATAATTAAATTTGAAAAAATGACCTTCAATCACATTGGAAAGTTTATCATGGAAATAAATCGATGTCAGATTAGTTTTAGCGCAGAACGAGTGAAAACCTCGATAATTCTTTTGAAGACAAAATGTTTCTTTACTCAATGGTTGGTTCGGTGGTTTTAAAAGAATATACGAGGTCTGGCTGTTAAATAACGAGAGTTATTTAATAGCCATAATAGCCAAAACAGCTTTCCATACGTTTAGTCAAAGCAATGCTGGAAGTCTTCTTTGGTGAGTGCCGTTTTTTGCTTTACCGCTTCCATCGACTCTAATCGGGTCCCTTTCAAAGCAGATCTTTTTCTAACCTTTCAAGGAAATCTGAGCAGACCCGTTGACGCGAGAGCTTTTGGTCAGGAGTCATATTTTTTGTCACCAACTTCGCACAGACTTTTGTCGTGTGTAATTCCTCGTGTAAAATTTTTGTAACCGACGATCTGCATGCACAATTTGGATGATTTTGGTCACTGTTTCCGGGGTTGAAAGATTTTTTAGAGATATGCTAAAAATACAGAAACAAAAAATAGCACAAACAGACGAACTCGCATAACTAACAATATCTGTATTATTCGGTTTTCGTAAATAGTTGTTTTTTATACAACTGAAGGTATAAAATGTACAAAAACATTTCCAGGCAGTACTAGTTCCAGAAAACTGAAAAAATCTTGAAAATCTGGTTTAAATACTCCAATTTTTCATTCAGATCTATTATAATAACTTTTGAAATCAGGTTTTCAAATTTCCCGCTCATTACCAATACGACGCGGCGGTGCAGTGACGTCAATACATAGTAAACTCATAAACACAGCATATTCATTTATTTTTATATCATAAAATGTCTTTTAAAATTTATGTGGTGTATTGTGGGTCAGTTTAGAAAAATTTCCTTAAAAGATTTTTGCTTCAGTAGAAATCCAATAAAATCAATTTCATTGTAATACTGACGAAACATACCAAAAAATACCGTTTACAGAGAAAAATATGTACGCAAATCATTCACGGATTTTTGAGAAAGTATCAATTAGTTGAATGATAAAAAAGCGGGAGATTTAAAAGGTTATAGAGTTAACCGGTTTCCATATTTTTGGAATATGGCAAAATCGCAAGTTGAAAGTTTTCTGGTGTTTTTTTGGAATCTATTGAGTAATAAGTTTGAACCTTTCTATAAGAAAAATTGACAAACCGATAATTAATAAATGTTACTGCCACTTTAACGTCAAATTAGCATTGTCGTCGATTTTTTGGGATTTGATTGAGTATCAAAAATGTCAACTAATTAGCAACAAAGTTCAACATTGACATATAGTCATGATTAAAAAAATGTCGAGAATTCGTCCATTAAGGTATAAACCTATATTTCAAATTCACACATATTCCGGTTTAAGCTCAATAACGAAAAAAAAAAAAAAGTTTTTTGGCGAAACAATATTTATATTAATAATTGTATATCGGAAAGCGCATGTTTGTCACCAGACATGACAAAGGAGGAAAGTAAACATTGACTATATAGTACATTCACGTGCATTTATAGATACAATAGTCTGTCATTCTGTTTGGTTGAACAAACAATCAGATATTACAGAAATCTACAGGAACGGTCTAGCCCAAACAGTAAATTTGATATTATACATTCTTGGATGATAATATCAATTTTTAGTCTACAATATCGCTTTTTTCCAGCTTACATTTTAATATAGTCTCGGCTTCTATAAAACTATCATTATACGAGGTCAGATCAAAAGATAGAATCAGTTATTTCATTGTAAATAAAGTAAAAATTGTGAAAGTCATGTTGGTGTTAATTGTTTCCGTAATCTCTTCGCAATCACCTTCATCGTTCCCATGGAGATTTTTTATAATCCAAAGGTAATCTCTAGATGTTGCTGACTCGAAAAGGAGGCTCTTCCACTAGGTCAAATCCTATATCCTTTGTTAATAAGATTTTGAAACTTGTAGAGAATTCCACCTAATTCATACGATATTCCGCATCAGCCGCATTTCCTTTATATCTATGATAATAGACTTAGGCCTGTAATTAGCCCTAACGGGGACTTCCCGTCTCCTTAGATTAGTTTTATCGCCCAGTCTGACGAGGTTTACCGCCCCTTTTTAACAACGTTCTTATCCCAGTGAATATATGAATATTATCATTTCTGGAAGACTTCTTTCATGACGGTTTGTGTCTACTCTATCGTTGCTTTTGTAATTGTATCAAAATAATTCTTTTTTATCACTTATTTTTTCATAGTCAGAGCTCGCATAGGCCTGAATCTGGTGAATAAACCAATGTAGATACAAAAAAACCTGTTTAGCGACCTAAAACCCGCGAATAAAGATCGAATTGACGTACGGCGCTTTGTTTTTTGCATATCTTCACTAAGCTAGTTCAATATATTGACGTTTTGTGTTATTTTTTTGCTTCTTAACGGAGTCATTCAACTGTTATAACCAGTCTTGAAAGTTGATGTATTATCTTAACATTTCGTGACCTTCCTAGTAATTTTTCCATTTATGTTTCACAACATATTCCACAAAAATTTCACAATGCGTCTATAGTAGCAGTCGGAACGAGTTAAAACTTGTTACCGCTGGTCTTAACACATGAGACATATTAGTTCAAACAAATGCTGTCAGATGAGAAGTGATAATACAGCTGATAATCAAGGACGCCGAGAAATATTAGAAGTGGTGCAGAACTTTTTCGTTTGGCCGAGGATCGCACAGCTTTTGCCATGGTAATCGCCAACGGATAAGGCACATAATCGAAAGAGATGCTTCCAGTTGCATTTAAATCCGATTCAAATGAATATATTTCTAATTACAATATAATTATAGTACAAAACGTTGTACAATATCGTTAACAACTACCAAAATCCTAAGTTGTCACTAAAACGTCTTCTTGTATTACTGCTATGAAAATTCATTCGCCGTATCTTTTAATTACGTCTCGTAATACAGGAAAAATAAGTTTTTTTGTACACCATGTTCATGGGACTATGATCAACGATGTAGAACAGGAAATATAATTTGTAGGAACTTGTAGAAACGCCTCTGGAAGCTAATTTGTTGTCGTCATGACTAACAATGTAGTTGTCGGTACGAACCTAGTGGGCCAGTAATGTGACAAGGTCTTGGCTTTTCAACGTACACAGGCAGTCAATATTTACCTTTTGATGAGGACCGGGAAAGTTTATCGATTTTATTTGTGCTTGCTACGTTCACATTTTTTTGTACCTCATGTAAATGTTATCTATAGATTTCTAGATATTGTTTGCTCATTCGTCGGTTATTCCAATTAACGATGTTTATTTTGAAAATGTCGATGACACTCGTTTTTTTTTTCAATACTGTTATGTACAGTATTGGATAATTGAAGAAATTCGTTCCTTTTAGCGTACGGATCAATATTTCTCATGAAAATAACGTTAAACTGACAGTTTTCTCATTATCACGTGAATTTCCACGGGAAATTGAGCTGTTAGAGACCTTGTCTATTCATCCAACTGATGTTTTATCAAATATGATGTGATAGGCAGAAAATTAGAATCGAATGACATAAAGATTTTTATAATTTTAATCAAATAAATCATTATGAAATATTTATTTGAAAACAATATTTATCCATAAGTCTTTTAGACTCCAGGTAACACTATATGAGATCAAGGAATATTTTGATTAATTTAAAAAACTTATACGCTATCAACAAGACAGTGCTTCATTTTAACCATACATTTATCAAATTTTTTACCGATATAAACCTAGAGGGTTGCTACTTGAGATTTGGCAACACTGATGTGAATATGTCACTATGAGATCGTGACAGGCGACGAATCATGGATCTATGAACCTAAAATTAAACAACAATCGATTGTAAAGGTCTTATACGTAAAGCCAAATCCAACAAAAGTTGTTCGCACACCAAGGACTTCGAAGCAAATGGTCGCCTGTTTTTTTTGAATAACTAGACATGTCATCCGCCGTACAGTCCTTTTTTGGAACCCAATGATTTCTTCTTATTCGGCAAATCAACAATAAATTTCAATGTTTTTCTACACCTGAAGAAGCGCTAGATGCGTTCAAAAAATGTTTTGGAGGCACCTCAATCGTAATGGAAAAAATACTTCGAAAATTGGTTCAAACCTATGCAGAAGTGTATTGATCTTAATAGAAAATATTTCGAAAAACAATAAATATTCGTATTATGAATATTTGTTTTTATTTTTCTATCTCAAAACTTTAGTAGCAACCCGAGTAGTTTCTAACATCACAGGGTCGAGTTTAAGTAACTTATTGTTTTATTCTTGAACTTACAGTTCAAGATTTCTCACACATTCTCTGATGCGTTTACGCATACTCGCTCATTATCAGGTGATCAGTATCCTTCTGGAGTATCTTATTCCATGGCACCTTTATCGCACGTCCAAGAACCATCATGGTCAATCCATATTCTCGCAAGGCGCCTCTTAGAAGCTCTCGACACAAGTCTTGACGAGCGGAGGAGACAGAAGTGCTAGCCATCCACACTCTCGACTTATTCCATATTCTTAGGTTGTTTGACTTGCACACACAAAACCGACACAATATCGCACTCGCGTTCCCTCTAGTAGCCTCGTGGATAGTCTAGATCGGTCATCAGAGCTAGAGGGAGGGTCTGTAAATCTCTCATCTTTCTACAAATTATATTGCAGAAATGTTCACAAGGAGACAAATCCGGTAATCCTTAGAGACCAAAGTAGGATATAAATTCGAACCTAATGAAAGTAGTACATAGTTTGTTTGGCCATGTTTTGAAGTTTGAGGTAAAACCTACAAAGACCGTACAAACCTCAGACCTAATAACATTAAATTGTCATTGGTTGTCCTGTTCACTCGTCCTGTGCTAATGGCTCTTTAGGTTCGGTTTTCTTGGTGCCATCCAGTATTAAAAATCTTGTTTTATCTACTAGCAAAAAATCGAAACGACAGCTCAGCTTCCCGAAGATTATTAATTCGACTTTTCTTGAAAACTTCCTGAACTCTAATAAAATCTCTAAACTTGAGCAAGATAATTAATAGTTTATTTAATGTTTGCCATGTCTATGCCAAAATGTAAAAGTTATCTTGTATTCTATAAACAAGTTTTCAATGCGTGTTAATAATATCTATAACAGTCAAACTTTGAATTATCTCTTCGTCATTAACCTATGCGTTATGAGCCTAGTTTCTCGTTAATCCTGTTTGCCTATCGGATGATGCCTACCAGCTAATACATACTAATCATTATAGTGAAAGCAACATGACACGAGATTTCACCCAGGAATATTCATGCGGATATCGATCATTATGCACCGAAATCGGAAACTAGATGTATGTTTATGTTATAATCAAAACTGTGAACCGGAATTAACCTGGTGTAGAATAATAATTAGACGTTGCAGTATAGCTGTCAAAAATTGTTATTACGTGGTGGAAACCAAGTTTAAAGAGAAATCATTTCCTACTAAAAGTAAAGTGCTATTGAAAAAAATATCCAACTTATCGTTGTTTGCAGTTCAGTTTTATTGGGAGGAAAAAATTAAATTTGCAAAAGATTACAATTGGCAAGTGATTGTGCATTTTTTTGCATTGTAAAATATTGAGCCTTTAACTAATTCTGAGTGCCGTTCAACGATCTTTCTGAAATTGGAGAATTAGGCAAACGGATTCAAAGATGAATGAATTTTTAATATTTCAAAGAAGTCCCTGCAGTGAACCCTGCAGTTAAGTCCGAGTAAATATCTAGCAGCTTTGTTTTGTAGTTTGAAGATTAGCTCAAATTGAGTCGCACCTCACGTACCCCAGAAGGGAAAGGCATATCGGAGATGCAACTCAATAAGGGGATGATAAACTGTTAAAGAGGTGGATAAGTTCAGTTTTTTTGGAAATTGATCTTAACACAAAACAGGAGGAATTAAATTTTTTAGATAATGCAGCAATATGTAACTCCCATTTTAAGGAATTGTCCTCAAGAAGCCTTAAGAATTTTACAAATTCAACGACGTCAATGTGATATGTATGATGTTATTTAATAAAAAAGACTGCAATGTATTTTATATGATAAAACTTTTGTTTTAGAAACGTTGATTAGGTCAATAGAAGTGCCGTGAGATCTGGGTTGTTCCTAGAGAAGCTAGTGTCGTCTGCAAATAGACATAT
The DNA here is from genome assembly GCF_026230105.1 of Diorhabda sublineata. Classification (NCBI taxonomy): domain Eukaryota; kingdom Metazoa; phylum Arthropoda; class Insecta; order Coleoptera; family Chrysomelidae; genus Diorhabda; species Diorhabda sublineata. The sequence goes on along the minus strand of NC_079474.1, from coordinate 4,609,537 downwards.
TTCGTTTATAAACATAAGAAACAAAATGGAGCCTTGGGAAACTCCACATTTTATTGGCTTGCAAGAAGACATCGTTGTATCGATGAGAGGTGTTCTCCTGAAACCGTAGTACTGCAATTTGTCTACTGCAATTTGTTAATGCAAATGCAATGAAGTGATGACTGTTTAGGCTAGAGTAGTTGTTGTGTGGACCTCTTACCTTAAGCGCTGCTACGATTTGGTATAATTTTATTTTATCCCGTTTCCTTTGTAAAAGCAACTCTCAGTAGACTGATCAAAAAGGAAGTACCTACCGAGGAAAGTTGCAAAGGATAAGTAAACGTTCTTTTCCGTTTTAGGTGTGGAAGAAGGTCATTTTTGAAATTTCGCGCTGGCAAATTTCTTGCCACAGAGGTAGCTCCGTCTATATTGTATTTATCATAGAAATTTGGGGAGTGAAAGGCTTAAAAGCAGGTGTTCTCGGGATTTAAAACTCTTGAGTTTTTCGGCAATAGTGGTAGCGGCGGTTTTTCTAATATTTAAAATGAAAGGGTGAAATTCCGCGTGGTTAGTAAAAATTTTCCTACCGTAAGGGTAGTGACCGCTCTTTTTTTATTATTAAAAATCGGGGATGAAATTTCGCGATGTCAAAAAGTGCGGCGTTCTTTGGTTCAAGACTAATGATCGATAAATACAATAAGTATTTAAATGGATGTTAATCCTGTGTGCTAAATGTCCCTCTAAAATGTACTTAATGTTAACATATTAATAAAATTGTGTGGTTATAGTGATACATTGTTTATTATTTTAAAAATAATTTTCTTCGCATAAAACGTAACTTATTACTTACTTTCAATCAGTTTTTTTCTAAATCCGTTGGTTTTGAAGATCTGGTTTTTGTTGTTAATTGTTTCATTTTCGTTGATTTAAACCGCTGCCTCTCTACATTTTTGAGACTAGGTAAATTCGCAGGTAGTTCAGAAAAATGCGGATTAGTAAAAACACTTTTTCTCTTCTGAATTAACTTGATGTTGAGGGGCAATTTCGATAGTTTTTTCCAGATGTGGAATCATTTTCAATAATCATATGAACAGGTAATACTGGCACATGATTCTATATTAATTAATACGGTTACACGTGTGTTGATGGTGTCACGGAATTCCCAATGTGAACCGACTGTCCTTCACATGCAAAGATTGTTTTATTGTTATGTTCTTCAAACAATAAAGTTGCTGACCGCGCAGACGCATATGCAAAGCGAGTAAGGAGGAACGGACCCGTTTGACACTTATCCACTCGTCAATTTAGTGCTATGGATTGAGAAAAATATTTTTTTCCGCCATATAGATCTCAGAAAAAGAGTTATCGATCAGGAAGGTTTCCGAATAGCTACATAGGAGAAACATGGGTGAATTTTTTTCCTTGCCGGTTGCCGCTATGGCCTAACAGGTTAATTTTTTAAATTCCTAAAATTTAAAGAATTAATTTTAGATTCAGAACACATTGAATTTCTTTCAAACTGACTGTATTTTCCCTGCTGCATTAGTATTGGGATTATAAAAAGTGTTTTTTCTTTATTTTTGGAATGTTCCTTACATTTTCACGTCGTCCTAAAACTGTATTTTTATTATTTTCGTTGTTTTATTGTGCGTTATTCTTTAAATTTATCGAATTTCGATCAAATCCGTGCACACAATATTTTTAATAATGTATAATTTAATTTTGACTATCCTCGCCAGGTTGTTTACGTTTATATTATAGAACCCTTTGCCGGGTTTAAGCCCGTTCGGAGTATATACATCGAATTTTCAATCAATTCTCTTCCTTTCTATTTCATAAAGCTCACTTTGATGTCCTCGATAGCTCGTTAGAATTAGTGAGTGTGAACGTTAGACGTACGTTACGGATGGCAGGGTTTATACAACACATCAAAGAACCAGAACGAGCTCGAGTAATATTTATATATATATATCAAAATAAATACGAGCTATTTGTTGTTAAGTATCGTTTTGAAATAAAAAAAAAAAATAGTAATTTTATTTTTACGTGAAAGTCTGTACTTTAATATAAATAGTTTCTACCAATATCAAGGCATTTGGTATGGTAAGGTTTTGAATTCCGTCCTGACTACCACTCGAACCAGATGTCTCTTCTTTTGTGGTAGCTTAGTCAACATTGTTTCCAACCAAATGTTCTTGAGTTCTTCGCAAAAATTAGATGAAGTTGGGCGTAAAGTCGTAAATCTACTTTGATTGGTCTATTCTGTAGTGTTTACAAGACAGCAGATCATTTTTGTAGCACGGCAGTTTCCTCAAAGCGTCACTATATATAATATTTCCCTTATCTTTTATGGTATATGGTAAGTCTAGTGGTGTTTCGAATCCCAAGTCCTAAGTTATTTGGATAATTTCCCAATATATTGGATATATTTTTCACTGTAGACAACGATTACTTCACTAATTGTTGGCACTAATTGTAATTCATCGCAGGGCATCGCATATAACACGTAGCACTTAAGTGTACGGACAAAACGTAGCTCCAACCATCGAAAAATAGTTCACAGGGAAAAATTAACACACGGTATCAGATATGCTTTGGTAACACCAAAGCGCCGACTATTGTTTCAGGCATATACGTGATACTCTGAATCGCGTGCTAGGGTAAAAACGGGGCTTAGGATTTTTTGGACTCTCGTTTTCACTTAACTGGTACAAATTTGCAATTGTCCAAGCCTCAATATGACTATCAGTACGCGTTGGGTAGAGTGAGGGTTTCAGCGTGAATCGACAGTACTATGCTATGGTCTAAAGTCGATGGTCCTCTTCGATTCCGTACCTTTAGATGATTGTGATGTTTGACTCAGACGCAGTTCCCCAAAATTGCAAACTGGTCGAAAGATGTCATTGTATACCAGTAGTTTACAAACTTAGTTGTTTCCGTTTGCAGTTCTCCATGTTAAGACTTACCTAGGTATTTCACACATTCCGTGGTAGGAATTTGCTTATTGTTCAATGAGACGTGAGGTGATCGTCTACGAAACTTTGTAAGTTTTATGCACTTTTATTTTATTTCATTTCTGTTCAGCATATTTCCCAATTGTATATGTCTCATCCTGCAGTTTCGTTGTAGCTTCAATCGGATCTTGGTGTACAGCTAATAAAGCTGTATCATCAGCAAATATTGTAAGCCTCAGTATTTAATTAGTAGGTATATCAGCATGATATATTAAATATTAGATCGGTTCGAACACACTTTCAATCAAGTATGATCTTAGAATGTGGTAACTTAAATCGTTTGTTGATTATTTTCTGTATTTTGGCTCATTTTTTGTTACGTGTATGTTTCTGTCATTGGTTAGTCTGTATTTGATATTTTTTTGTTTGTTTTTGTTAGTCCTATTTCGTGAATGCGTCATGTGTGAATCATAGAGTTACTAAATCTGCATTTTTAAACCAACACGTTGTGCTGATTCATGTCGTGTTATGTTAACGCAAGCGCACAATGTTCCAAACAGTTCCGTGTCGATTCATGGACCGCACAAACACATATTATCCGTGTTTTGTGTATAGCAAAAGTATTTCTGGAAACCCCGTACAGTATAGTATCTCTAATATTAACGTTACGAAACATCTTGAACCTTATTTATTGCCTTCTAAACTCAAAGAGTCCTTTGTCCCACTATAACTGTTTCTTGCTGTTCGATATTGAGCGCAATGTAGCAAATCGAAAACAATCTTCTCTAGTCTTTTGTTCTCTTTATAATTTTGTTCAAGATATTGATTCTCGATTTAAAAGTGTAGCAAGCAAGATAGGAAGTTTTATTTATATTTTTCTTTAATCTCGATTCGGTTGTTTGTGAATTCTTTTGTAGTTTCCTTATAAATCATTTTTCAATTTTATAATTGAACACAAAAATGACCCCCAGAGAAGTAATTTACGTTTTTTTTTTCAACCTCCCTCGGTGCAGAAGCTACGCGGGCAGAAGAAAGCGTGCATGCACTGTAGGCGACTACACACTCTGCCATTGTTGACATTTAGGCGTCAGTTGGCGTTGTGCTACAGCCACGTAAACGTGTCCGCCATTATTGATACCCCCGCCAAGTGTAAAGTTTTCTACATGGCGAAGGCGATAGAACTGCAGGAATTCATCGGAGAATAAGTCGTGTGTATGGGGAAAACTTCAGGTCCGGGAAAATTAACACAATGTCGAGTAGAGAGTTTTGAGTCGACTAAGATTTACCTTCTTCTAAAATCTGCGAGAAATACAACCTAAGAACGCGAAAACTGAAGGAAAATACCAGTTCTTTGATAGGTTAATCTTGTCCACTTCATTTTAAAGCAATTAGAGCGAAAACACATAATAACTATCATTTTTATGAATCCGGCTTACATATCCCCGCTCTCGTTTTAATACTGATCGATTTCGATTCTAATAAGTAGGGTAGAGTGGCAAACCAGTCGAAATCAAACTTATTTCATTCGTTTTTCGATACCGTTTAATTAACAATTGTTCCATCACTCGAATTAAATACAAATGTTGAATAATGAAAACTCTCAATGCAGATATATATTATATAACATCTAAAATTTACCGAGTTTCGGTAACGTTTCGGAAGTTTTATTTGGAATAAATCAAGTTTGAACCCTCTTCAAACATTCAAGCAGAATTTCCAAGAGGATCACAATTATATCTGTTATTTCAGCTGGCTTGCCATTCAATCCTTTCATTTCTGAATGTGTACGAGTTCCCATCAAAGATCTCTACAATATCGATTAGCAGAATGGCAAACCGCTGATTTTGGGTTGATTTCGCTTTGAATGTATCTATTCAGATCGAAACAAGACAGAAATTCGGCAACGATCTTTATCAACAACCACAAAAACAATGTCGGTGTTGTATTTCAACGTTTATACTGAATTTAATTCAATGTTATATAATTATATTAGTTAGAGAAAATATCAATTTTGATTTTTGAGTTAATGGAAACGACCCTTGAACATATTAAGGGTAGTACGCTCTTGGACAACGAAGATATAAGAAAAATAAGAGAAGAAGATAATATTGAATAAGTATTAAATCAGCATAGAATGGACAACGAGAGCAAAAACTATTCATTACTCCATAGAATTTTTGTATAAGTTGAACTGACTAGGTATATAATTATTTGTCGTTTTCACCGTCCTACCCATTACCCAAAATAAGAGACTATGTTAAGTATTCTAAACTAAAGCACTAACACAAATGACGTTTTTGTCGCCCTTTATTGAGAATTGTTTGGAAATTAATTCTTAAAAATATGACTGATCAAATTTTTCTCTTAAAGATTATAACTCATACTATTTGGTTAAGTGATTAAGGAAAACTTTTGAATGGCACCATCTCGGAAATCCCACTAACTTGAAAATAATTTTAACAAATTTCAGTTGCATCAGACAATTACTATAGACGTAAATTGCTTTCTTTTTGGTAAAGAGTTTCTACTGACAAATATCAGTTTGTTTTTGCATCAGACAGTTTCTAAAGACAAAGGACAGTTTGTTTTTGTGAAACGAAAGTTTTTACTGACAATTGTCAGTTTGTTTTTGTATCAGACAGTTTCTAAAGACAAAGGACAGTTTGTTTTTGTGAAAAGAAAGTTTTTACTGACAATTGTCAGTTTGTTTTTGTATCAGACAGTTTCTAAAGACAAAGGACAGTTTGTTTTTGTAAAAAGAAAGTTTTTACTGACAATTGTCAGTTTGTTTTTGTGAAACGAAAGTTTTTACTGACAATTGTCAGTTTGTTTTTGTATCAGACAGTTTCTAAAGACAAAGGACAGTTTGTTTTTGTGAAACGAAAGTTTTTACTGACAATTGTCAGTTTGTTTTTGTACCAGACAGTTTCTAAAGACAAAGGACAGTTTGTTTTTGTAAAAAGAAAGTTTTTACTGACAATTGTCAGTTTGTTTTTGTGAAACGAAAGTTTTTACTGACAATTGTCAGTTTGTTTTTGTATCAGACAGTTTCTAAAGACAAAGGACAGTTTGTTTTTGTAAAAAGAAAGTTTTTACTGACAATTGTCAGTTTGTTTTTGTGAAACGAAAGTTTTTACTGACAATTGTCAGTTTGTTTTTGTATCAGACAGTTTCTAAAGACAAAGGACAGTTTGTTTTTGTGAAACGAAAGTTTTTACTGACAATTGTCAGTTTGTTTTTGTATCAGACAGTTTCTAAAGACAAAGGACAGTTTGTTTTTGTGAAACGAAAGTTTTTACTGACAATTGTCAGTTTGTTTTTGTATCAGACAGTTTCTAAAGACAAAGGACAGTTTGTTTTTGTAAAAAGAAAGTTTTTACTGACAATTGTCAGTTTGTTTTTGTGAAACGAAAGTTTTTACTGACAATTGTCAGTTTGTTTTTGTATCAGACAGTTTCTAAAGACAAAGGACAGTTTGTTTTTGTGAAACGAAAGTTTTTACTGACAATTGTCAGTTTGTTTTTGTATCAGACAGTTTCTAAAGACAAAGGACAGTTTGTTTTTGTGAAACGAAAGTTTTTACTGACAATTGTCAGTTTGTTTTTGTATCAGACAGTTTCTAAAGACAAAGGACAGTTTGTTTTTGTGAAACGAAAGTTTTTACTGACAATTGTCAGTTTGTTTTTGTATCAGACAGTTTCTAAAGACAAAGGACAGTTTGTTTTTGTGAAAAGAAAGTTTTTACTGACAATTGTCAGTTTGTTTTTGTATCAGACAGTTTCTAAAGACAAAGGACAGTTTGTTTTTGTAAAAAGAAAGTTTTTACTGACAATTGTCAGTTTGTTTTTGTGAAACGAAAGTTTTTACTGACAATTGTCAGTTTGTTTTTGTATCAGACAGTTTCTAAAGACAAAGGACAGTTTGTTTTTGTGAAACGAAAGTTTTTACTGACAATTGTCAGTTTGTTTTTGTACCAGACAGTTTCTAAAGACAAAGGACAGTTTGTTTTTGTAAAAAGAAAGTTTTTACTGACAATTGTCAGTTTGTTTTTGTGAAACGAAAGTTTTTACTGACAATTGTCAGTTTGTTTTTGTATCAGACAGTTTCTAAAGACAAAGGACAGTTTGTTTTTGTAAAAAGAAAGTTTTTACTGACAATTGTCAGTTTGTTTTTGTGAAACGAAAGTTTTTACTGACAATTGTCAGTTTGTTTTTGTATCAGACAGTTTCTAAAGACAAAGGACAGTTTGTTTTTGTGAAACGAAAGTTTTTACTGACAATTGTCAGTTTGTTTTTGTATCAGACAGTTTCTAAAGACAAAGGACAGTTTGTTTTTGTGAAACGAAAGTTTTTACTGACAATTGTCAGTTTGTTTTTGTATCAGACAGTTTCTAAAGACAAAGGACAGTTTGTTTTTGTAAAAAGAAAGTTTTTACTGACAATTGTCAGTTTGTTTTTGTGAAACGAAAGTTTTTACTGACAATTGTCAGTTTGTTTTTGTATCAGACAGTTTCTAAAGACAAAGGACAGTTTGTTTTTGTGAAACGAAAGTTTTTACTGACAATTGTCAGTTTGTTTTTGTATCAGACAGTTTCTAAAGACAAAGGACAGTTTGTTTTTGTGAAACGAAAGTTTTTACTGACAATTGTCAGTTTGTTTTTGCATCAGACAGTTTCTAAAGACAAAGGATAGTTTGTTTTTGTGAAATGAAAGTTTTTACTGACAATTGTCAGTTTGTTTTTGTACCAGACAGTTTCTAAAGACAAAGGACAGTTTGTTTTTGTAAAAAGAAAGTTTTTACTGACAATTGTCAGTTTGTTTTTGTGAAAAGAAAGTTTTTACTGACAATTGTCAGTTTGTTTTTGTATCAGACAGTTTCTAAAGACAAAGGACAGTTTGTTTTTGTGAAACGAAAGTTTTTACTGACAATTGTCAGTTTGTTTTTGTACCAGACAGTTTCTAAAGACAAAGGACAGTTTGTTTTTGTAAAAAGAAAGTTTTTACTGACAATTGTCAGTTTGTTTTTGTGAAAAGAAGTTTTTACTGACAATTGTCAGTTTGTTTTTGTATCAGACAGTTTCTAAAGACAAAGGACAGTTTGTTTTTGTGAAACGAAAGTTTTTACTGACAATTGTCAGTTTGTTTTTGTATCAGACAGTTTCTAAAGACAAAGGACAGTTTGTTTTTGTGAAACGAAAGTTTTTACTGACAATTGTCAGTTTGTTTTTGTATCAGACAGTTTCTAAAGACAAAGGACAGTTTGTTTTTGTAAAAAGAAAGTTTTTACTGACAATTGTCAGTTTGTTTTTGTGAAAAGAAAGTTTTTACTGACAATTGTCAGTTTGTTTTTGTATCAGACAGTTTCTAAAGACAAAGGACAGTTTGTTTTTGTGAAAAGAAAGTTTTTACTAACAACTGTCAGTTTGTTTATGTATCAGTTTCTAATGATAGATTAGAGTTTGTTTTTAAGCATAAAGTTTCTGAATATAAATATCGACTGATTTTTGAAAAAAACAGTTTCTACTGACAAATCTCAGTTTATTTTTGTATAAGGCAGTTCGTAATGACAAATGACAGTTTTTTTAATAAAAAAGTTTCTAAATATAAATTTCCATTGGTTTAAGAAAAATACAGTTTTTAAAGATAAGTGTCAGTTTGTTTTTGTAGTTCGTAACTACAGATAACAGTTTTTTTTTATTTAAAAACAGTTTCTAAATATAAATGTCGTTTGGTTTTCGAAAAAGACAGATTTTAATGACCAATGTCTGTTTATGTATCAGACAGTTTCTAATGACAGATGACAGTTATTTTTTGAGAAATTACACTTTATGGATATAAATATCGATTGATTTTTAAAAAAGACAGTTTCTACTGACAAATCTCAGTTGATTTTTGAATAAGTCGGTTTCTAAAGATATATGATGGGTAGTTTTGGGAAAAAACAGTTTCTAAATACAAATGTCGGTTGTTTTTGGAAAGGAGAGTTTCTACTGACAAATTTTAGTTTGTTTTTGCATCGGACAGTTTTTAAAGACAAATGACAGTTTGTTTTTGAAAAAGACAGTTTTTACTAACAAATTTTCTCAAGAAACATGTCGTTTTTTCTGGGAAAAACAGACAAATTACAGTTTTTCAAGAAAGCAGTTTCTAAAGACACATAACGTTTTGTTTTTGAATAAGAAAATTCCTAAGGACAACAGTAGATATATTTTTGAATAAGACAGTTTCCCATAACATATAATATCTACTGTATGCAGAGAAACGACGAAAAAACGAACAAAAGAAAAAATATACGATATTCATTCTTATCTTCCAAATATTTGACTGATTCTCGGAAACAATAGTTAAATACTTTCGTCTGTGTTGGTTTTAAGTATTATTCATATTCTCCGCTATTATCTTTATTTCCGGAAAATATAATCCGTGTAAAGCAGCGTACTTAATTCTGTGTACTACGAAAGCGAACCGAAATTTCAGTTTCAACTTTTATGTCGTCGCGGTTTTAGTTTTTAGTATGAAGTTTCTCTCAAACTGTAAAATATGCACCGACGAGACCGAGCCGAGAAACCACAACAGCACATTTGTCAAATAAATTACTGGCAAACGTCTTTTAAATCATTTATTTGCAATTCACCTGGGCATTTTAATATTCGTTACTTCAAAATTAGTGATATACTGGCCCATATAAAAGAATCATCACGTGCAATTGATGCCAAGAAAAAAAATGGTTAGAAATGTGAGTTTTAATGGATAGAAACACATAAATGAGTTTTTTAAATGAAAACATTGATATTTTGAAATATTTTTTATATTTTTCCTTAATACTAACTATGTTAATTCATTTTTTATAGAAAAATGCTGCAAGGGATATTGTAAAAGATGCTGTCGTGATATTTGTATCCAATATATTCTATCAGAAGTTTTTAATATGAAGAAATGAGTTGATTCAATTATTAGTCTGTCTATTACGACACAACTGCAGCTTCTATTGTTTAGTTTTTATTATATAGATTCAGTTAAAAAAATTAATTTTACTAATCTTACCAATTCAGCCTTACATTTTGACGAATATTGTGAACTTACCTGAAAAGAAAAATACGAATTAAAATCTATTCTAATTTTAATGAAAGTTGTCATGTTTTGATAAAGATCAAAAAGTTAATTTGTACCAGTTTTCCATCACTATCAATAACGGAATTGATAAAATGTTTTTATAATATATGAAGTGAGTTTAGAAACTGCTAGCACTACAACTTTTCGCGTTATTTATAATCTTCGAGTTTAATGACTAATCATTTACGTCCAAAACAAAAAAAAAAGAAAAACAATGTACACTTCATAACGTTGGGATACATAAACAAAAAATACAAAGTTCTGCAAGAAATGGCAGTTAAACAAAAGGATTTTAAATAGAAAAAAATCCCTTAAAAACGCCCATACAATTAGAAATTAGTAAAGGTATATAAAGTGCAAAACAATTATTATACAATGCTATAAATCAGTATCCAGATATGAGTAATTTATAAATATCTGATGAAATACAAGAATGGTTTTAATAGTAGAAAAAAAATATCTAGTAATCAATTGCTTATAGATTGCAACTAGAGGTTTATGATCAAGACAAACATAAACATTCAAATGAACGAAATATTTAGTTCTAATGCAAATCTGCAGTCAAAAATTAATTTTTTGCATGAACGTGGAAAAAATATTGTATGTAACAAAGGCAAAAAGTAAGTTTTTATAACATACGACGTTAAATTGTCTAGCGAGGCCGTTAAGCCGAGTTTGACAACACGTCGAGTGCAATATACACTTTTTGCATTAGTTGCTTACAATATTTTTCTTCATTCATGATTTTTGACTGCAGATTTGCATTAGAACTAAATATTTCGTTCATTTGAATGTTTACGTTGGTCGTGATTATAAACCTCTACACTGTAATGACAGTTGAGTGCAATAAATATTTACTGCACTAGTGTAGGGTTGCCAACCTCAAAAAACCAGGATTTGAAGTTAGAAAAACCAGGATAATTCAGTTTAAAAACAGGACGCATTAATAGAGTTGCAATAGTTAAATAAATATCTAGTGAAAACGGGTGAAATAAAATTCAAGTAATTAAAATAATAACTATTTTTAATAAAATAAAATTATACGAGTTGAAAAATAGTTATTAAAATATAAAACAAACACTTTAATTTGTAACAAATTCGATACTTCTTACTGGATAGCTAGGATCTGTATGTCTAATGCAAGATTTGAGAAGAGGCACGCGAATTTTAAAATTTGAAAGCCCAGGACACTACAAAAACTATTCAGGACGTCCCAGGACACTACAAAAACTAAGACATGTCCTGGGGAAACAGGACGGTTGGCAACCCTACACTAGTGGAACAACGATACACTTTTCCCAGTAAATCTAGTTCAATAAAGTTGTGTTTATGGCATGAACGTAGAAATATTTGGTATATATGGCGAAACAAAATCAGTTATCAGTCTAAAATTTGCCCATACTGTGCAAAAAATAGCTCGTAAAATGATTTACACAGTGCAAGAAAGTCAATACCCAGCGTTAAGCACAAGAAATGACTTTAAGAATGCAAGAAAAAGTTTATATAGTGTACGAAAATCAGTATCAAGTGTAAAATTGCTGATAAAGTGTGAGAAATACCTTTCAGAATACAGGAATGTTTAATACAGTGTGAGAACATTAACATTCAGTGTTAAACGACTTATCAAGTACAAGAAATACCTTGTAGAATGAAAGATATGGTTTAGAACGTGCAACATAACCAGTATTTGGTTAAAAAAGCAAAAATAATTGTTTATAGAGACCTACAATTAAAATTAAATAATGCGAAATCAACAATTCCATTCAAAACTTGATGTTGCCAATTAGATCACTTCACTGACTGATATATTTTATTGACACAGGCGTCAGCATATTATTCTATTCCATTAGCTTCGACTTTAACGGTTCTGTTCCACGAATATTGGTGGATAGGGAGAATGGAAATGAATGGAGAGTGTTCTTTTCAATTTATTAGGAGATTTCTTACGGCGATTTCAATCAGCCTCGAGGCAGGTCGTTCCGCTAGTCTTGCGAGGATGACAAGAACTTTGATGATAGAGATTTCGTAATCGGAAACTGTTGATACACTGATTAATTTTCTACGAAAAATAGTGATAATGAAATTTTTTTATACGTATTTAATTAAAAGCGACTTTGCAGCGATAACCAAGAAAGTGTAACGTGTGATAAAATTATTGCTTTTTACTACGATTCGACATCCAAAACAGATACCATAGAGTGGGTTCGAAAATAATAGCCAGTGATAAGAAAAGCGAAGATCAAAAAAATCGTCAAAAAAAGTGATTTTAAGGAATCAAATATCAAAAAAGGCGCTGCGAAATCAGCCGAAGTGTGCTCTTGATTCATGACAATGCTCCAGTTCACACTGATTCGCTTTCCAAAGCCACTGTTCACGAATGTGACTTCACAGAGTTTGAACACTCTCCATATAACCTTGATCTGGATCTGTTCGACTATTTCATGTTGACAAAAGTTGAAGGTCGAATTAAAAATTAAGAGATTTACCTATCAGCTGGCCAACTCGTTCTCCAGATACAAATCCATGCGATTTGTATTGTTGAAACTATATGAGAAGATTGGTTGACCGTAAAATAATGAATGTAATGGTAGGATAATTTACATTCGAGATCCTTGTAATGTCAAAAAAACATATGACACGAAAAAAGGGGAATTCGTAACCTCCCCAAACAAATATTATTTTCCGATATTCACTGTGTTATGAAGCAAATGTGCTATGAAGTCAATTAGGCAGAACATCGTGGAAAATATTAAAGTTCATTAAATGTCAATCCGACTCGAGGATAACGATATGACGCAACCTTTCAGTTTTAACGGAAGGGTGGCTCTGTTTAATTGGAACGACGAATTTTGTTCCGCAAAGAGGTTCTTACATCCCATCAGCGTCGACAGAAAAAGATACAAAAAGTTATTAAACTTGACATACGAAATACATCAAATTGATCATTAAAAAAAGCTTGATCAAGTGATTTGCCTGTACTGAATCATTACAAATTCGAAGCGCATTCGAACAAACATTTCTCAAGCATTAATGGAAAAATTCATAACCGTAGATGAAACCTGCATCCACCACTACACTCCTGGCACGTAAAAATAGTCAGGACAGTGGATTACAAAGAGCTGAACTGATCCAAAATAGGTAAACACCGTTTCAATGGCCGGAAAAGAGATAGGAACCGTTTTTTAACAGTCTGTGATTGTTTTCATCGAACCACACTTCAATTTGATTGACCAAATCGAGCTCCCAGATACTTCTTGTGTTTCTTAACCTGAAAAACTTCTTGTGATGACCATGAAATTAGTGGTCGGTCTTCTGACAGATCCGTCAAATACCATTTTAAATGATTGGCACGACAGAGGACGACAACTAGAGTCTTGTGCAAAATATCTTCTAGGTATAGGTGCAGAGTGGTCGGAAAGCCAAAACGACTCCCCAAAACAATCTACAACTTCAAAGTATCACTTTATCAGACAAGAAATACAAAATGAAAGGTATATAGAAATAGAAGACGATGAAACCAATAACTGATACAAAAAGAAAGAATTAAACAAGCTGTACAGAAATATCACATTAGAAATACTACAAAATTTGGGAAAAAGGGGTATACAAATGCTAACAAGAATATTTGAACAAATGTGGATAAAAGAAAGAAAAGAAAATAACCAATGATGAAGAAATCACGATGCGGCTTTAGGAAACGAATAACTCCACAAGATAATTACATTAAGACAAAAAATAGAGAAAAAACTGGGAAACATCAAAAAGTTGACGTAGGTTTTATAGACCATTTGAAAGCGTCCGTAGGAACCAAATATTGAATAGTTTACAACAAAGAGAAGTTGGAGGCAGATTGGGAAACAATATCAAAAGTATATATGAAACCCCAAGGAAACAGGTGAGGAAAAATAATGACCAATCCGAGGATTTCATGACTAAGGAAGAATCAATTCGCGGGTGTGCACTGAGTCTACCACTATTCTTGATAATAATGGATAATGTGTTGAAGGAAGTTAAAATAAAATGGGAAAAGATACAAGAAGGATACAGAAATAGTTGGAATTTCTTAATATTTAGTATTGTTCGGTAAAAATGAAGAGGAATTAAAAAAGAAATTATTAATATGGTAACAGGCATCAGAAATGAGAAACATGAATGATATTATAGAGGAGACAAAAATAATGGTAGTGGAGAAACAAGAGGAGGACCACAAAATCGAAATAGATGGAACAACTTTCAAATATTTAGAGTGTACATACAGAGCGATGGAAAGAAGAGTGACAAGGTTAGAGCATCGCTGGGAAAAATTTATAGACTTAAAAGGAGACTATGGTGATTATTGAAATTGATTATTTGTTGGGTCGGAGGCTTTTCAAACAACTCTCTGTCACAGCTCTCATTGTGAACTAATCTTATTAAATTAACATCGTATACTTCTTTCTATTTTTAGCTTGTTAAACATCACGGGAGTTCAACCGGAAGACGTAAACGGAATTAACTGTCACATCATAATACAGCGAGTGAAATGCAAACAAAATTGTTAATAAAAAAGTTGAAAGTACGAAAAATATTGTTCTGTTAAGTTATAAATATTTTATGAAGTTTCATTTTCCATCAAAACTTTTCCCGTTTAAAAAGTGAATTTATATTTTGGAAACTTGTGTGTTAAATTTACAACCCTCTCCATAAAAAATAAATAAACGCCTTTGGCGGTATTAAAACGCTACATGTATGTATATTGATCCACTGTCACTGTTTATTATTTTTATTTTTCGAATACGTTCCACATGAATCAGCTGTTTTGTGAGGAAAAAAAGAATAGAATAAAGGCCTTGTTGCTGTTCTTTAATATAAAAATGTTCATGCCGACCGCAAATTGCATACGAATGGGAAAATCATGTGTTCCACATTTGCTATTCGATCGAGGTGAAAGTTTGATTTGTTGCACTTTTATTTTAAAAATATCTGTACCTATATTATTACTTTTACGTCCATTGAAAATAAGCTAACTATACCATTTGGTTAATAGTATCAGAAATAGAATTTCTGAAAAATTTATTTAATGAAAAATTCCTAGCCTACCATAGAACCAAACAAAATTTTAATGTCAAAATATTTTATAACTCAACATATTCTCTTCTTAATTGGATACATTTATTACAGCAACGTCTCCAGACATTTCAAAAAAAAATGTTTCTTCTTGCTCTACAAACCAGACCTCCACAGCTTTTATTACCTCCTAGTTGGAAGAAAATCTACGACCTTTTAAACTTTTTTTTCAATTGAGGAAAGAGATGATAATCGGACAGAGCGAATCTGGTGAATGATGGGGGGATGTTCTAGTAATTCAAACCCTAAATCACGAATTTTTGCTTGTCAACATGAAATTTGTGTGCAGGGGCAAAAACAAAACACCTTTGGATAACTTTCCGCGTCTTTTCTCTTTAATTTTTTCCCGTAGAGAGGTCAGTAATATCGAATAGTAATCTCCAGTTATTGTTCTACCCTTATCCAAAAACTCAATCATGATTACTCAATGGGAATCCCAAAAAACTAAAACAAGACTTTTCCAGCAGATTTTTTGTCACTAAACTTCTTAGGTCTTGGAGAACCAGATTGTCGCGTTTCCATCGATTATTGCTTTATTTCTGGATTGTAGAAATGTACTAAAGTCTCATCCATAGTAACAATTCGGTTTAAGAATTCTACATCGTTTTCACATCGAGCACAGATCGAATGCGATGCTTCTACCCTTGCACGCTTTTGGTCAACATTCAAACATTTGGGGATCCATTTTGCAGCAATTTGTCTCATGTCCAAATTGACATATCTTCGTAAATCTGCTTACCTCTTAACCCTTTTAAATACACGTACTTGTTGATGGCTCGATACTCCAATTTTTCGATATTCATAATTTCGGTTGCCTAATTCACACATTCACACATATCAAATTCCCTATTGATTGTTCTACCGTTTTAAAGGTAGTAATTGCATTCCAAACAACAGTCACCAAAGCTACATTGGCTGATCAAATCACTTTGTCAATTCACACCGAGAAATCCACAGTTTAGACTACTGTTTGGTCTCAGATGTATTGTGGTGGATTCACGATTACGGAAACTCATCGATATTTTGATAAAAACATACCGTATATGAAGTTTATATATATTATATAAAACTTTATCATACCCTTCAAAATTGAAATTACAGAGCATGCGAAGAGTCGGAAGTAAATATCTCAATTGGATATAGAAGATTTGCTCGTAAGGCCACGCACACACTTTTTTATCATTAAAATTTATTGGTTAGCTTATATAAGATTAGCTTTGATTTTAAAAGGAAATTGAATTAAATAAATATTTAACGATACAGCTTGTTCAAAATTTGGACGGAGTCAAATTACAGATGTTTGTTAAAAGAAGTGAAGTTCAAAAGAAGGCGTCGGACCTTGACGTTGGTGAGGAGGCTCAGCGGCCGCGACTACGTGGATATGAGGATGAGGACCGATGCAAAATCGCCTCATTGTAATGGGCTTATTCCAAGACGGAAATAATAGTGCCGAGGAATTGATGGTATGTGTATCCCGAACAATGCCTGTTGAAAACCTGGTGAAATTTGATAGCAGGGACCAAGATAAATCCCCTCTCCCCATCGGCTCTGAACAGATAGGGACCAGAAAGCTCACTATCATCAAAGCTTCGGTTTCTAGCGATGTCAAAGCCCTTTTGCAGGTAATTTTTACAAGGCCTGAATCAAATGCCACAACATCAGTACGGAGAAAGGAGGAGAAGAGGCAAGGATGCTCAATAGCCCCGGATTCTAAGAGTGCTTCAACCTCCACCTATAGCTTTCATCCCAAAGGTTCTGGTAAAGCTTGTAAAGAGGTCAAGAACCCTTGGTTCTACGTTCATCGGACAACGAGTTGGCTCCAAAAGCCGTAAAACTGCACTGGCAGTAGAGTTGCTAGGATCGAACTTGCAGCTGGCCGTGTGTGGAGCCTATAACTGCTTGACAGAAGAATAGGTACTGGATTTTATTGATGCGATGCCTGAGTAAACGCCGTTTCTCCTTCTTAACCTGATCAGGAATCATATCCTCATTCATCAAAGTGTTTGATCGGCGTTTGGTTATATCAAGAGGAGCACGATGGACCTATGTGCTTAAGGAACTCTATTATAAACTATGAACGGCTCAAAGAACGGTTTAAACTGCTCTCAGAATAACCGGATTGGTTTATATACCAGTTAGTACCTTCCAGATACGATTATGTTATGCATATTATATTTTTTCTACGACTTTTTAAGGATATAATTGTGGTAGTGTTTTAATACATATTCTTAATATTTGGAGTTGGATGAAAGACTTATGAAGTATATTGTTCTTTGAACGACACACATATCGTAAAAGCTCGTTATATTTGAAGTTGAAAACAAAATGGAGTATCTTAATATTATTTTCTAGATCTCTGTGTTCAGATACATCAACACATTACTTTGAAATTACAACGTGTTTACGAGTTGGGTTACAACAAAAAAACAAAACGATAAGAATCGCCAGGTCACGAAATACTCCGCACGCAGCAGACGAACAACAAGAAAAATACCTTAAAAAACCAATAAAATTACAAATTCTTTTTGTCCTTTCCATCGCATGTGTAACAATATATCAGACAGGACAAAAAATACTTTCTATAAATTATAAGGGAATGTGCGCACGAAAAAAGTTACTAAAAGTCATTAAAGTTATAAAACACGAAATTCTGTGAAATTTTTTATTGGAAATAAGGGTATCTCTACACCCTGTTAATATTTCATGTAAATATTAGCATCAGATCATTGCTGCTGATATGACTTCAGGCGATTGATTTTTCGAGCCTATATAAGATTAGTCCGGCGGTGTTCGGAAAACCACAACGTTTTCTTGAATTCTTTAATGAATACCGCCACGCATCACAGATGCTAAGGGCACTGGAAATTTGAGTCTTTCACGATATTTATTTCATACTTGTACACCCTTTTTATTCAAGTGTAATTGAAGCCTCAGTTAACTGTCCACCTCGAAAAAACTAGAAAATATTTTTAATTCAAGTTGTAAAAATTAATTATTTGATTGATATTTTGAAAAATTTCTTTACATTGTTTATCAAACAGCCACGTTTGTTTTGTTGATTGTACTAAGTAACTGGCCTGACGTAGAGATGGCGGTAGTTGCTTTAGAAACATGGGAAAAATTGGTTATCGTGATATAATATTTTGATAAAGACTGAAAGTGGTCGAAACGTCAAAATTTTTATCTATCTTTCAATAATTATAATAAGAGACGATTTAAAACCATTTATAAAAGGTCTAAGAAATGAGAAATTAAAGAAATTTATATGTACCTAACCTAACTACAATTGTTGAATTTCAAATTCAAGTTTTCACATATCCATATAATATCAGTTTGATTTAGTTATTTTTACTATACTTGTCCTCTAAATAAATAAATTATTATATTTTTGACGAATTTTCGCAAAATTAAAGGTTGTGAGAAATACCAAAGTCTCAACTTTAGAGTGTCTTCAGTTTTACTGTGCAAATTTCAGCGGAATTTATGGGAGAATTCAGGAAAATGAGTGAAATGTCTGAAAAAATTGATGTGAAGTCAATTTTCATTTTTCGAATTGATTGTTGAGTTTGGATTTAAAAAATGTTTTAAATTAATAACCGGAATTCGTTGGATGTTTGAACTGATTTCTAGAAAGGTCTTTATTTATTTGTTTTGTTTGTTTATTTTCTAGAAGTTTTGAGAATTTCTTTTTGGGTATATACATGAGGTTGTTTAGCGGAGTTAGTTAGTTTATAATAAATAGTCATAGTGAACAGAACGAAAGAGAAAAGTAATCGAAGAATTTAAATTTATAAATTAGTTAAGCGTTAGTGATAAGTTAATTATTATAAGTGTAGTGTAAAGTGTTGAAATGAATTAAGAGACAGTGTTTATAAATTTAGAAAGTTTAGAAAGAGTGTGAGTAAATAAGAAAAAACTTAACAACATTTTAATGAGAGATATAAGTACCTGAAGCTGAAGAGTGTTCCAGAGAATAATTTTTCAAGACAGGAAGTAAACTTTACACTCCGATGGGCAGTTAAAATTCTATAATTTCTTCTTACAAAGGATTAAAACTAAGATGAGTTTAACGACCGTCGAATTCATGACATTTACTGAAAGAATTTTTAGAACGTAAAAAACAATAATGAATTAATGTTTAACGGCCACAAATAAACATTTTCCAAATATAAAACTGCCACATAATGTGTATAGACTATAAATGTATTTAGATAAAGTAGCAATTTACATTTTTGGTCATTAATGCATGTATATTTTCAAGGATTCATGGCTTTTTACGATACTTTTTGTCAAAACATAATGTGAATATTTCACGAGATTGTTTATTTTTGAAATTTTTAAAACAACAGTTAAACACACCGCAAAAACGATTATGGATTAGAAAATAAACAGAATTTTTTAATCATTTTATAAATACTTAAACGTATAAAATAAGTACCTATCAACAATATTTAATATCTCTCAAGGACTAGTTTAAAATCTTTCAAGACTGCTGGCGATGAGGCTGCATAATATAAAAGCAATCAGCAAGTGTTAACAACAATTTTAATGTATAAAAAAAAGTTTCAAAGAAAAATATCAATAATTTCATTTATTTTACAATTTTACTCATTATTTCTTAACAAGTCTCCTAATAATTGGTTTATGAAATCAAAAATATGATTCATAAATAAAAGTTTTAATTTTGTACGCACTTAATTTTGCCAAAGACTCTATCGATTGTTGTGTTTGCGTTTGTTTTAGTAGCTTCTTTTGAAAATACTATATTGATGTCATTAGTTGCTTTAAACAAATTTTCAAATTCGATGTGTGTTGAAAATATCCATAAACTATGATATTTTCGTGACATAAGAAATTTTTGTGTTGATCTATAGCAAGTTTAGATGCAATCAAATTTGTTGACGGATGGTTGTAAAAATTTTATATGTTAATAATTGCAAAAAGTTATTTCTATTTGGTGACAAATACTACGTATGGTATGGAGAATTGCTGGACACGATCAAACGTAGAAAAACAGCATACCTGGGATGGAGCGAAAATACCATTTACTTCAACTCTTGATAAAGGTAAAGATAGAGGGTTGAAGGGGATTGAGCAGAAAGAGGATCGCAAACATCCATTAATGGACAGCAGAAAGTCCAAGTCCAAGTGTTGAATATGATGATTATCTTCATTTTCAGCAACGATTTTTGTTCCTTGTTTGTTCCTTGTTCTTTTAGTCGATCACAATAAGCATTTTGTATGGGAAAAATCACACTTTGGTTAGTTTGATTAATTTTTTCTTCGATGCCTAAAATTTATTTCGTTTCTGCACATCTACAAGAATTAAACGCAAAAAAACCGAACTCTATAATAATCGGCGAAGATTTTTTGGTTGGTGCAAGCCATCGGAGCAATCGATAAATCGTTGTCGATCGCATTTGCAAAGTTTTATCGTAGTCGGACCATTCAGTTCTTTCGCAAGGCTTGGTGTAGGCGGGCGCGTTCGCACACGTTAAAACATATCGCTAGAAGATTATAGCAGAATCCGTGAGTTTGTTGTTGTTGTTTGTTATCCAGTGCTATAAAAATGAACTTTTCTTGTGGAATGAGAAAAGTAAAGATTATCACGATCGCAACAAGAAAAATGCTGCGTACGATAGGCTAATTACTGAGTATGAACCTATTGATCCTAATGTCAATAGGGAGACGGTGGTAAAGAGAATAAATAATCTGCGGACTTCTTACAAGAAAGAACTCAACGAAGCCAAAAAGTCCTAAAAATTTTGAAGTTAACGATGAAGAAATACCAAGGTACATTTGGAGGATGAAAATACAGACAATCTTTCATGAGGACATGAGGACACGGTATTGCTTTTCATTCTCAAATAATTGTGTCTTTCGGGGAAAATTTCAACTCGTTTAATAAATTTATGAGAAAGTATGACTTTGTTTTAAGAAGCCAATCCTTACACCACACACAACGTGATTTTCTTTTCTTTTTGTACAAAACCAGCCAGGCTATCGTGTTTTTCTTCAGAGTTTCTGCCGGGAACTAACGATCGACCCGGATATCGTACATACGTGGACGCACAACCAACGTTCGAACTGTGCAGTTTGTTTGCGCAGTTTTATCGTTGCCGTGTATACCGTTCATTAGAGATTCGCAAATGCCAACGTTTAGATTCGGCAATTTTGAATTCTCCGACTCTCATGGTTTGGAAACCAACAAAAATGGAGATGAAATAGAAAGGCAGACATTCAAGTTAATCCGTATCAGACAATCGACGAACTGTCTCATATCTTTAACCAACCTTGGTCGACTACCCAAGAACATTCGCAACAGTTAAAAAAAATAAGCAGAGCAGGTGTTTGGGTCCCTCAGGATATGTTCAAGAGAATACAACCGCACGCTACGAAACAGGTGTTTTATTGCTTGATCTCTGGAGACGAAAAATGGGTTCTATGTAATCATCAGTAACACAAAAGGCATTAGCTCTCTTCAAATGAATCATCACGAAGTAATGCGAAGTCGGGTTCACTTAACAAAAAAGGAATTCTATGTGTTTGGTGAAGTGGACTCGGAGTTATGCATTTCAATGTGTTGAAACCTGGACAAACTGTTAATGTCGATCTTTATTAGAAACAATTGGATCGAGCTAACGAGATACAAGCGCGTTATTCTGTTATACAACAATGTGAGATCGCACCATGCAAGACGAATCTTGAAAAAAGTTGTTAAATTGGAGTAGATCGCTACATTTTCTTAGTGGTAAACTTTGAAATTTGGATTATGTCAAAATTGCTAACTAAAAATATTTTACTCGAAATTTTTATCGGTTAGGCACTTAGAACTTTACCGGCACCAAACAGCAACAGTTTAAATCGAAGGGTCCACATCACAAGAGATAGCAATAAGAAGAGAGAAGGATGTGTATTGTCTCCCCTACTGTTTAACCTCTACTCTGAGGAAGTATTCAGCGAAGTTCTTGAGAATACAACTGCAGATGGAAACATTATAAACAATCTTCGTTACGCAGATGATACCGTGGTAGTGGCCAGTAACTTCCTTCAATATCTTATGAACGTTATTGTTGAATATAGTAAGCAATTCTGCCTTTGTATGAATACGTCCAAGACCAAACTATTGGTATTCTCAAAAATGTACAGAAACACCACCCTAACACTTTATGGAGAGATCATTGAGCATCTGTCATCTCTAAGACACCAGGGCACGCCCGTCAACCAGCAACGCGACCCGAAACTCGAAATCAGATCAAGAATTGAGCAAGCTCGGAAAACTCTGAACAACATGAGGTCATTTCTGGCAAACCGCAACCTCAGCTTGGAATTCCGGACCAAAATGCTTCGCTGTTACATCTTTCCTGTTCGTCTGTACGGATGCGAAAGTTGGACCATGGATGCGGCCACAGAGAAAAAATTGAAGCGTTCGAAATGTACAGAATAATGCTGCGGATATCTTGGGCGGAACATAAGACAAATATAGTGGCCTACAGCAAAGGGGTGAACATAAAGATCTTTTCATAACAATCAAAGAGACAAAGTTGCAGTACCTAGAACATATAATGAGAAGCAAGTTTCTCCGCCTGATAATAGAAGGGAAGATCGAAGGAAAACGGTAGGTCGGCCGTAGGCAAAATTCATGGCTGAAAGACGCAAATTTTCAGAGCTTTCTCGTGGGGAGACGGCGTCGTAAGAAGAAGAAACGGGAATTGAAAATTGGCACATCAATTGGCAAACTGTTGATAACGAATGTCATAACGTTATAGATTGAAAATAGAAAAATTATTATTTTGATATTAATTTAATAAAACATCACTCTCCGATCCTCATTTTATGTATTTGCTATATTGTAGGTCAAGGTATTTCATCCGTTCCAACTCGCTACATAGAGGCGGCATTGTGCGATGATGAATACTATTATCTATATAACAGCGAAAGGTCTTGGGACAAAATATATCTTTTGAATTGTATCGGGAAAAGCAGATCAGGACTAAGTATAGGACTCAAACTTGAGGCGTTGTTAATGTTGGGGGTGCCAATTCGTCAGAAAACGACAATTAAAACCGTTAAAATATTATTTCGTACAACACATTGTGTTACATGGGATGAAATTCTATTATGACGAGTATAATAGTGTATTTTCGTAAAAGTCTTGTATCTATCATTTACCACCAAATTCTTTTCTCTGTTTTTTAAATAATATTAAGAATTGGACTTTATCTTTACGTTGCTGATTAGTTATCATTAATGATGTCATTATTTGGATTTGGTCATTCATAAATTAAAATTACTTTGAATAATTATTTATATTTTGTATAAACTTCCTCATTTAATGGTAAAAAAATATTTGAGATAATGATTATGACTTCATACGTTTGGTTAAACTGTTATTAGGTAATATTTCTATTTATTATGACTGTTTAATACTCTTTTTCATACTGTACTGTAAAGTCGACTTTACAGTACTAATTTGAGTCCGAAAATAACACTTAACGGTATCCTTGTACTTTACAGTCCTCTCAAATTCTCCTAATCCAAATTCAATATGTCTGCCTTTGTTTACAATGTTATCTTAGTGACTTTTGTTAATTTTTACTTTTTTTAAATAAGTTGCTTTTTATTTAAAACCGAAAATAGTATAAGAAAACCATATTATCATATACGTCCGTGAAGTTATTATTACGGTACTCGATAAGATATTCTTGACTCGGCTCCTTCGTCGCCTCGTCCATAAACATCTATCTCGTATCGTACTAAATCACTTTTTGGGCTTATAACGTAAATAACTATTAAACGGTTTATACCTGATGAGAATATGTCAAATCTAACATTGCCAGCATGACATTTTTAATGGCGAACGTACTCAGAATGTTTTGTCAAAAAATGGAATTGATTCGCGAAAATTTCCGTGCGATGATTTTCTATGACTTTCAACGCGGATTAAACCAAAAGTTTGTTTCGACTTTTGGTGATGAAGCACTCAATTTAATAGCACTTTGCTACAGGATGAATTTTGTGAAAGTCGTCCAAAATCAAACTGTTGTGCCAGAAAACATGGATGCTGTACGTAAAGTGGAATTGCAAGATCTTCATGTGACATACTGTGAGATTAAGGCATACTTGGGTATTAGTTCCACTCGCATACATTCATTATTGCATGAATATTTGACTGTCAAAAAGTTTTGCTCGCGTTGAATATCGCATAATTTGACAATCGATTGATGCAGAGAAATGTTGAAAAAATTGAATCGAGCTGCTTATAAAGATGCCTTTATGAAATGGTGACAGGAGAAGAATCATGGATCTATGCACATGAACAACAATATCTTTCAGGTCTTTCAAGTCGAGCCAAATTCAACAAAAGTTGTTCACCCACGAAGCACCACCAGAATTTGTTTGCCAAAGTGTTCGAAAAAATCGGGAAAACCAATCGCAGAACACTACGACAAGCGAGCCGACACACATAATCACAAACAAAAACGTCAAAACATCGATTTGATGGGTCATCCGTCGTACAATCCTTGTTTTGCACCCAATGATTTCTTTTTATTCCCGATGATCAAAAAAAGTTCAAAGTTTTTCTACACCTGAAGAAGCGCTTGATGCGTTCAAATCATATGTTTTTGAGGTACCTCAATCGGAATGGAAAAAATTGATCCTTATGTAGAATATTTTGAAAAACAATGAAGCCATATCCAATTATAAATATTTGTTTTTATTTGTCTATCTTAAAACTTAAGTTAAGTACATTTTCAGTTGTGTGAAAATATAAAAAAATGACAATTGCTGTAAATTTGTAACAAACTTTACAGAATAAGTGTACGTTATTAAAAAAAAATACAATTGTAGGGTACTATCCATGACAATCAATTTTAACTTTACTCAATAGCATATTTTTTGTTAAATTATTAAAGAGTAATAGTTGATGATAACTTTAAATTTATGAATCTGTATATTCGATATATACTTTTTCAGTTTTGCCATCAACCCCAATAATTTTTTAGTTTAGATTTTTTTCAAGAAAAACTGATTTTTTTATTCACGTTTCTAATGAGATTCGTCCTACCAATCAAAGGATTGTAAGCCGCGTCCACAAACCATTCAATTATGGAAGCTATTTTACATTTGAAACCCCATTTGGCAAAAAGGTTTTTTATAAATGATATTTTCAAAAAATCGTTATGACATTTGTAAAATCTAGTTAATCTGTTTAAAAATTATGTTCTTAGAACTTTTTATTAGTTTTAAAGGTTAAATTTGACGTGATTTTCTACCTATTCCGGTCTTAATCAAAATATGTAGAAAAAAATTAGTTTCCTAACTTTTCGTTGTTTTTATTTTATGTGCGATGAAGTTCGGAGAAACTGGTACCAATCAAAACATATAATCATAATCAAAAGTAAAAAAGACATAATTTTACAATCTACAGTTAATATTTATGAATAAAAGATTTTCGAGTATATTTGATTTATTTTTTATGTTTAAATTCCTAATAATTAACACTAGTGGTGGAATTGTTCGGATATGTTCTAATTATTAATTGTGCTTCCGAGATACACAGAAAATTACAGTTGCTCAATTGCCCTCATACTGAATAAATTAAACACCCTGTCCATCGCTGCGGGTGTAGGCTATAAAGATAAATTAGAAATGATATTTTATAATTAAGTATAACAGTAATAATATGTAAAATCTTCATTTTGAGAAACACAAATTGTATAAAGTCATAAGGGCAAAAATTTATAATTAACCAAATAATAATAATTTTTCAAAATACACGTTTCCCATATTATGATCCCAAATAAAACAAAATTTCTGTGAAATATCGTAGACAATTTTTACTCGAAGCTATTAGGAGCTGAATATTTAATCGTTTATATTACATAAATCAGTTTGAATTGGATATCAAGAACAGTGATTTATTCGCTTAGAATTGCTGCTTAACAACAAACCCTACAAGAAATGGGGACAAACAGCATGATTTAGTAAGCAATGTACGTAATCTCTACGTAGACCGAGTGTATAGCAGAAGATGTGTAGTGCAAAGAAAAGAAAAAATTGTTGTTGGGAGTCATTCATTTACAGCGCTCCTATGATTGAAGGAAACTGACTTTGTCTTTTTCGAAGCAGATTCGTCATATGCAATCCACTGTCTTGACTGTATCTTCGTGTCAGGAGTGGTAGATCTAGATTTCATCAACAGTTATAAATCGATGCAAGAATCCGACTCTTTTTGCTTAAACTGTATTCTTTTTGATGCCAATGGACTATTTTATCTTTTAAACCTTAATCTTAAGGTCGCTTGACATGATGCAGTACAACGTGCAGTGCAATGCAAGACGCAATATTTCCTGATCAAAAGCGTGCGCAGATGAAGTTACTTCTTTCTTGGTCATTTCCCTTAGCTTTGTTATTTTAAACTGGTTTAAACCGATCACAAAATATTAAATGAAATTTGAGGTTAAAAATTTGTTTAATTTACTTATGGAAGTTTGATTGGTGCAGCCATCATGCAGTGGTAAAAGACTTGTCAAACGACGTCCAATATTAATATATGAATTACTTTAATTTAAAAAAAATGCACGCAATTTCTTGCTCGTTGCCTTGCACCATGTCAAGCTGCCTTTAATCTATGAAATATTTCAATTTTGGAGTTGATTGCATGCAATTTCTTGCTCGTTACCTTGCACCATGTCAACCTTCTTTTAATCTATGAAATATTTCAATTTTGGAGTTGATTGCATGTAATTTCTTGCTCGTTGCCTTGCACCATGTCAAGCTGCCTTTAATCTATGAAATATTTCAATTTTGGAGTTGATTGCATGCAATTTATTGCTCGTTACCTTGCACCATGTCAAGCTGCCTTTAATCTATGAAATATTTCAATTTTGGAGTTAAATGCATGCAATTTCTTGCTCGTTACCTTGCACCATGTCAACCTTCTTTTAATCTATGAAATATTTCAATTTTGGAGTTGATTGCATGCAATTTCTTGCTCGTTGCCTTGCACCATGTCAAGCTGCCTTTAATCTATGAAATATTTCAACTTTGGAGTTAAATGCATGCAATTTATTGCTCGTTGTTTTGCACCATGTCAACCTTCCTTTAATCTATGAAATATTTCAATTTTAGAGTTAAATGCATGCAATTTCTTGCTCGTTGCCTTGCACCATGCCAACCTTCTTTTAATCTATGAAATATTTCAACATTGGAGTTAAATGCATGCAATTTATTGCTCGTTGTTTTGCACCATGTCAACCGTCCTTTAATCTATGAAATATTTCAATTTTGGAGTTGATTGCATGCAATTTCTTGCTCGTTCTCTTGCACCATGTCAACCTTCCTTTAATCTATGAAATATTTCAATTTTAGAGTTGATTGCATGCAATTTCTTGCTCGTTACCTTGCACCATGTCAAGCTGCCTTTAATCTATGAAATATTTTAACTTTGGAGTTGATTGCTTGTAATTTCTTGCTCGTTGCCTTGCACCATGTCAAGCTGCCTTTAATCTATGGAATATTTTGACTTTGGAGTTAATTGCAGGCAATTTTTTGCTCGTTGCCTTGAACTATGTCAAGCTGCTTTTAATCTATGAAATATTTCAATTTTGGAGTTGATTGCTTGTAATTTCTTGTTCGTTGTCTTGTACCATGTCAAGCTGCCTTTACGATCGTTCAGTACCATTTGTTGAATTTTTCCTCTGGTATCGTTGATTGTCGTAGTTTATGGCCGTCATCAGTCAGCTGCCCAAAATTTCTCGGATGTAAATGATGGTGCAGAGTCTCCGAAATCAGAAAATAAGCGTCCAAATAATCATAGCTATTTATTGTACATTATTAAGAATATTTTGTCTAATTGTTAGTGATTTTTGTACTTTTTATACCTGGTACCTGGTATTTCAATTTTTTTCCTTTGATATATTATTGTTTGGTTGCCAAAAGTATCTAGTTGATTGGTGTAATTGAATATCGATAGAATATCAATAGAAAAGACTTTTGTACAAGATATTTCGTGAAATTATTGTTTGAGAAAGTGCTAAAATACATTTTTCATGAGGTGTATATAAAAAATATTTTTTTTCGTGGATTATAATATCAAAAACTATTTGGTGTGGAATAAGTGGTATCGAATTAATGGAACGTGTTATTTTACATACGTAGTTGCTGATAAGGGACTGGATAAGCCACACGGAAGTCGGTATCATGAAAAAACACCGGTAGTGGCGTAAAAGATAAATTAATGGTTTTCCTTAAGAGTACAATAAATAAAATAAAGAGAACCAAATATACAGTAAATATTTGTTATTTGATAAGACTTGGGTTGTTTGTATTTAGTTAAAAATTATAAATAACTGTGTTAATGTCACAGTTTTTCGAGAAAATTGGGACAACCAAAGAAAAAGATGATATTTAGGAATATTACGTTCGTTGCAACAACTATTTATATACCTTTCACATTAATTAACACTACTTTCATTTATAATTTCATAAATTGTTTATATTTCGACGAGGTGCGACCTTGTTGCCTACTTCCGGCGTTTCGTTTGCGATTTTTATACCGCAATGGCCCGACCAGTTTTTCATTACTTTTAGCTTTTTGAAGATTGAAATTTAATCTGCTTTAACTAACTCTGCGTCTATATATACGAGTACAATTCAATCGACAAAATTTCTTAAAAACCATTGGGACATGTAGGAATAGTAACTTTGAAGTTGAGTTATTTCAGTTTCAATTCTGTAGGATGATGATTTGTTTGTATTCCAGCTACTTCCATTTTATCTTATAGAATTGTCCATGTAGCAACAGATGTGAGTATAAAAATATGATATATTTAATTTTTAAATGAGTAAACACTGTAGGAAATAATACTGCAGCATCTGAACGAACAAAATGTCTATATTTAAACTTGAAAAGCATTTACTTTGTACTGGAAGTCTGTTAACGAACACCGGAAACAATTAGCAGTTTTCCAATCATAATTTCGAATATAAATTCAACGATAAACTTTTTAAAAATCCTTTTAATATCGTCACGATTAATGAATTGAAATCACGTTTTTGCTTTATGCTCGGCCAAATCAATTAATTTATATTAACTGCAAATCACTGATAGTCGAATACGTGATTTATGGAAATAAAGTTTGCAAAAATTAAAAATATTTGATAGAAAATAGTTGAAACGTTAATGTATCTTAAATATTTTACCCCTTAGACAATTTTAACCTGGTATTTCAAACTGATTTTAGGTCTCTCTTGATAGACGATTCATCACGACAAAAATATAAATATGATTTGAGCTGGGATTAGAAGTGAGAGAGCAGGTGGCTCTAAGATCCTACATCACTATTTCAAAGTTGACAAGAGGAATATTTATGAATCGACTGTGACTATAACTTTAGTAGTTTAGATAACAGAGATCGATAATCTTGAGGATAACGAAGGGGTAGTTGAATGATAGTAAATTGCCATGAAAATATAAATGAAACACAATTCTCGATAATAGTAAAGGTTTTCATACAATCGTGAAAGCTCCAGATTAAGATTTATAAGGCCCGGGGCTAAAATAATGACGGGGCTCCTTAAGGAATTCGAAAACCCGGAAAAATTCAAAAAAATAACATAAATAAGTTAGATTTGTGGTATCAACACATCAAAAAATATAGAATGTCATGGGCTATAGCCCCTCCAAGCCCCTAGCTCATTTCGGCCCTGCTAGTACACCTTATCAACATAAATAGAGCAATAGAAATCGAAAGTTAATAGGATTGACACATACTATACGGCTAGAATGATCTTGAGTATCCTACAGTTCCAGATATTTGAGGAATATTCTTATTTAAGACGGCTAGAGGTTTCGATCTATGTCAAACCGAATATCCGAGTGCGGATCCCTGCTGCTTTGGTGCATGCATCATGTATTCCGATGTTTCAGAAAACCCGCAGTCGCCGATGTTTGATTTTCATTTTCTTAAGGTACATATTTGAGTAACAATGTAAGAAATCCTGAGAGAATGCATAAAATATTCCTAGTTATTTTCATTAGAGTATCAGAACACGTTCTACAGGAAAGTAATGCTTCAAGGCCTCTATTTAAAAACATATGTCGAGATTCTTCGAAATACAACACTTCTGTCATCGAGATTTCCATGCGATATAGACTTGAATGGGGATGTCCCTCAGCGACCTCCTCGTAACCGATCTAATGTTGTCCGTAATCCCCAAATATTATACATTCAGTGATATCTTGAGCCGTTGGCACAAAAATTGGTCTAGTGGGACATGATCGGCTGGGGTATGAAGCTGATCTCATTTTTTATCAGGTCGTGAGGGAGGCCGAGCAAGCGGGAGTTTCCAAGAATCCTTGATCTCCGGTGTGACGCGGTAAAATTCGTCTAGGATGCAGACATTCTGGGGATTTCCCCTGCCACTTGTATGGCTGAGATCCCCAAATGCCTCCTGAGCTATTGCAAAAGTATCCACTAGCGTTCACCTGAGTCTCACGTAAAACTTTATCGCGTGCTGCAGCTCGTTTTTCAATCTTGACTTCGACCGCGGTCCGAGAGAGAGATATGGACTAATCCAAGCGTCTTGTTGCTCCAGAAGCTTGGAGTTTACTGCAGCCCAGGCAATGTTCCTAAGACCCCATTATACCTAGCCAAAACGAAAGTTGCGACATACAGTCACTTAGAAAAACGTGACATTATTTTCGAGAAATACCCTGCATATCACTGCTACCGTTTATCAAACCTGCGGTGATTGGTAGTAGACATAGGAAAAGCACTGAATCTAGAATCTACACAACAGTTTATCCGAAAAGGTCGTTCTGAGATAACATACTAACCACTTTCCTGAAATCCAAGTATTTGCTATATAAACTGTTCATAATATTATGCCTCTGATTAATTAAATTAATTAAATCGAACGGAGAATCCAAAGATAACTTCTCTTAAATATTTACTTTCTATCGTGCTTCCAATCCGAACTCCTTTAGTATTATCAATAAAATATTAAATGAATTGAGGCCCGGGCATTAATTGGATCGAGGAGAATGTTGGCACATTATTTTAAACATCTGTCTGCCAACTAATCACGATTGTTTTATGGCTTCTTAGAAATAAGTACATAATAAATAGAATGTCCCTATTGTGCGTTGAGTTGTCGTCAAAAGATCTGTATTGAAACGAGAAACAAAATAATTATCATATTCAGAATTTATATATTTATTATTCTTATTATTCAATGTCACTAATATCAGACAACTTTCAGATCAGATCTATACAAATAAATTACAAAAAACTGTTGACCAGATTCACGTACATATTGGAAAATGAAGAATTCAATTACTGGCCTTTTCCTACTAACATACGAGGATGGTCACAGAAGTACCTGGCCTGACCTAGAGATGGAGATAGTTGCTTGAAATATACCACTCTATTAGAAAGTTTGAAGACGCCACGTTGTATTTGTTTCGCAGCCTTTAATCGTAAACGTTTTCAGTGAATTTGTAAACATGGAAAAAATTGGTCATCGTTATGTGAAACAAAACTTTCATTTGAAAGGCATTGGCTCAACCAATATAAAAGCTGAACTAGATTCTATTCTGGGTGATACTGCTTCTTTGTTATCAACAGAGTTTTTA
The DNA here is from genome assembly GCF_026230105.1 of Diorhabda sublineata. Lineage (NCBI taxonomy): Eukaryota > Metazoa > Arthropoda > Insecta > Coleoptera > Chrysomelidae > Diorhabda > Diorhabda sublineata. Next base: position 4,577,744 of record NC_079474.1, on the reverse strand, counting down.
CGAAGCTGTACGATTTTTTGGCACTGTTTCACAAAAGTAAAGACCATGGATCGAACGCGGGTCTATCATTTCACACCCGAATCAAAATAATGGACTGACAAGGGAGAACCGGATCCAAAGAAGGCAAAGACCGCTTGATCTGCAGGCAAGGTCGGTTTGCGATACGTGCGGGATAATTTTCAATTACTATGTTGAAAAAGGAAAAACTATCAATGGCGATTATTATGTGAATAACGTTTGAGCGAAGATCTCAAGCAAAAACGGCCGCATTGAACTGAAAAGAAAGTCTTATCCATCAAGACAACGCACCAGCTCACACATCCGTTATTGCTATGGCCAAAATTAATGAATCAACATTTGAATTGCTACCTCATACACCCTATTAGTCAGATTTAGCCCTCTCAGAATATTTTCTGTTCCCAGACTTAAAAAAATGGCTTGGTCATTTCTTATTTCGTATCGTATCTTATCGAAATTATTGAAGATTTCGTTGAAAAATATATTTTGTTCCAACATTGTTGTTTTTTCCTTGTTTTGCCAGGTACTTCTGGGACCAGCACATCGGAATTAGCGATTCGAAGGTGTGCGACAAGCCTTTTAATATATAATGAGGAGGCTCCCCGTTGTTTAAAGGATGCGTAGTGAATACTTGACAATATTTCATTCAAATCCTGTTAAGTTTTTCTGGAGATATTTTGATGAAATTTGATAAATGGCTCGTATTGAAACTATTCATATCTTCTGGATCATACTCATAGTATGTCACTATACTGCGGTTCAATTGGTCAATCCGGTTATATCTTGGATCAGACGAAGAATTGCGCTCTATGAGTGAACCTTTCGGAATGTTCATTCTCTATTCTGAGTTTTTTCTATTTGTTTCAAGTATCTTGGCGCCCAAAAACCGCTTGCATATACGAAGATAGGTAATAGATTATTATACAGGGTCTTATTAAGTTGAGAGATGATATACGCCCCGAGTTTATCATTTCTAAGAGTCGTTCCTTGGTGCAGTTTCAATTTGTGTTCTCGCTCTATTAAATTATTTAAAAATATTCCTTTGAAAGTATTCCAAAGCTCAATAGTGGCTTCTTTATAACTTTGCAAACATATCAAATTAGTACAATTAAATCTGAATCAATTCTAATTGAAAACGAACAGGTTTTAACAAATCCTGCAAAGGTTTCTTTTAAAGATTAAATAAGTTTTTGTTAAGTGCAATCACTGTGTATCAAATTATCAACAAAAAATATTTCCAATCGAATTTTTGTTTTATTTTAGACGGCTTGTTTAATCCGTTGGATTATTTGTTTTTTCTTCTCAGAATTATCGATTAATTCACTGGAACTTTCAACGTTATGAAAATTATACGCAATAATTTTACTTGTAGCGAGTACTAAGAATAATAATATCATACCGTAAATTAATGTAATTGATTTTAATTAAAAGTGAAGATACTTGGGTTAATTAGTTTTTTTTTATACAAATACTTTCTCTGTAAGTGAATTATATTCAAGATTCCATATATTTTTAATCAAGTTGTATGTAGATTTGTGTCATAAAACCTTTCTACTTTTAGTAATAATTTTCTGAATTTGCAAATCGTCTTTTCCCGCTTGGTTACTTTTTCAAACCAATCATATAAATAGATTTTATTAATATTCAATTATAAGGCAGTTTCTATTTTAATCAATTTTATTATAAATTATAATTAGTGAGAATTAAAATGATAATTATCTTAAAATTATCATTTTTTATTCGTTATGAGGGTCTAACATATTCAATAAATTGAAAATAAAAATTCTAACAATAAAAATCGAGATGAATCCAATTTTATTGAAGAAAATATTATTTTAAAAATGCATTAAATTGGGATAAATAAATAAGATATTTACACATATTAGTTCAGTATGTTACAACACGTAGTTATGCCTTACAGACTGCTAAGGGACGTTACAAGGTTCAAACTAAAGTAACCGATCGGTTTTTCCAAGTTTGTCGGCCTTAGTAGCCTCAAAAGGGGCAAAACGGATCATTTAAGAGACCTATGAACTCAAGAGAAAAATGCAACATTAAAACTTAACGATATATCCTGAGATAGAACATAAGCAAGTACAAAAAAGGTGTGAAGAATATCTTGAAGATTACAAATTATCGAGTGAAAACCATGGGAAAAGAAAGATCTCAAAGAAGTTAGATTAACGGAATTAATGGAGGAAATTTGAAGACGGAAGACGTTTAAATTGATAAGTCGTAAATCATTGGACCCTGCTCTCCCAGGAATATATTCATGACAGGACATATCATGTTATTAACTATCATCGCTCGTCGATTTTATGTTGAATTAGATGTCAGGATCTATTTAGCATTAAAGTTTAAACGTGTCTGTTCAATGTCCATCATCTTATCGATCTTTTATTGAATTCGTCACTATCCTCTTGTTTGTTTATATATTCGTTACAAATTTGCCGGCAATTATCACATCCGCTATAACTATCAACAAATCAATTATAGTCTAACGATCGCGGTTCATCGTTAATAAAACTGTAATGTGTTGCTTTCATAATCATGACCATATGTGTCAAAAGAAGAAAAAAAACGTTTCCCAACGCCACATGAGCCCGACTAACCGTATTTTTTATAGCGACAACATTCGCTAGTCTCATCATAATTAATAAGCTTTTTTTATATTTAATTTTGAATGGATATTCCTACTGGATTAACTGTGTGAAAGCTTATATTATTTGGAACAGTGTTTTAGATACCATGTTCTAGTTAGATCAACTTTCCATCTTTATTGTTCGAATAGAGTGTTCAATCGTAGTTGATCCAATGGTTTTTATTCTATTCCTTTGCTACATAAGAAGGTTATCGGCTTGGTTATTTAGGTGCTATTCCTAAATAAACTAGAGTTCTAATAGAGGTGAAAGTCTCTTTTACTGAGGTTTGAAACATACCACGAGGCATTGTATGGTCACTAAATATACCGCATATCTGAATGCCGTAGGTTCAGATTGGTCTCAGTACGCTTTTGTAGAAAAGGAGCTTTCTGAGTTGACTTTTGATTCTTAATTAGAATCTTCCTATATGTTGATGCTAATTGAAGTCTTTTGGACTATGGACTGTACTGTACTTTGTACTGTACATAACCTATAACAATGTCTCCCCCAATTGCAAAATGTATCCGCCTTACTTAACGTCAATATCTTGGTATTGAGCTTTATTTAGATAATTTTCGTTGTTTTTAGATATTTTTGAATATTTCTTTGGAGGGAGTGAAAGCGCTGAAAGAGCTGCTCTTTAGCGAGTTAAAATTTCGGGTTTTTCATTTTTCAGGTTCAGGAATTCCTCCTTCGCATTCGGTTATAGTGTAGTATATGCTTCAGGAATTTGTCCAACCAAATTGACCAAATTGATAAATGTTTTATCCTAATTTCAACTTGTAAGACATTTTAATGCAACTTACTCGTCTAACTAATGTCAAATAAGTAAACATTTTTTGTTTCCATAGCCATTTTGGTATTGTAATATTAGAAACTATTGTTAAACTCCTTTTTGTGCCAAAACTATTACCACTTAAGAATATCTAGGAACAGCGTAGCTCCGGTGAGATCTCGATGTTTAAGATCAGCTCGCTTCGCTGTCCCGAAACATCGTCTCGTGTAAGCGTGTTGGTTTTTCCTAAAACGTGTACCAGGTATATCAAAGTTAATTGCATGCCATTAAGACATTAAGGAAGTTATACAAGAAAATGACTAGGAATTTCAGGGGTCGAAAGATTATCCTTTTATTAAGGAAGTTGTATAGAGAAATAGTGAATGAATTTTGAAGTTTTGACTACGAGGTGCGCTTGTTTTATTGTGTTATTTGTACCCCGAAACCAAATTGAAATGATGGGTAAAAAGTGTGTTCTTTAAATACTTCCATCATTTCAGAAATGCTTTGAAAACGTATAACTTTGGCTTCTTCAAGTATATTTCTGCGTATAAAAATAAACTAGAATGAACATAAGATTCAATATTTTCCTACTCGTGCAAGACGAGTATTTGATAACGTGAAAATTTATATTTTCCTCAAAAATAACGTTACCATAGTGATAAGCTTCCCAAAAAAGGGAAAACTTGAAAGAAAGAAAGTGGAAAGTTTCGAGGGGATTGAAACAGCTTACGAAACAAATACGTCATAATGTATTGAGTCGAATCAAAGAAACTCCTATTCGCGGGTGTAGATATTGAAAACGTCGTTTCACGTCTACTATCTAAAGTAAGTATGTATAAGTCAAATTGATTTTTTAATTTATTAGACGCGTTAATAGAAAAATGACAAGAACTTTGATAAAAATTTGTGTGATGCTATTAATTTCTAGGAACCCCTGTAGAATCATTAAAATTATTAATATTATATATGTATTAAGATCTAACAATGTTAAATTTATTAAACTAAACATTCGAGATGAAATTCTTTATTTCGAAACTTCGCGACATTTTATTATTCTTACTATCAGGTCAAATACCGAATCATGTTAGAACCGATCGCATGCGCACTTTTAAAATGTCGATTGCGGGAGAGTGAAGTCATCGACTCGCGAACGATAATTTGGGAAATGCGCATGCGATCAGTCTTTGAACTGATTCAGAATCAGACCCTCGAACAAAGAGAGACATAAATGCTTTATTGTAGAAAATTGTGACAATTTGTAGACAAAAGCTGGTAAAAACTAAAAAACAAACACAAAAGTAACTAAATAAAGATACATATAATATAAAATTTCAATATACAGAAGAAATCCGCACTGAGTAATAAAATTATAAGTAATAGTAGTAGGTAATAATTAGTATATAAGTCCATAGCAAAATTAAACTAGTATGCATCATGACCGGAATTAAATATCAGAATAGAAGTCGTTTATAGAGTAGAAAGCACTTTCCAAATTATTGAGGAATGCGGGAAACGATGATATCGATTTGATTTCAATTGGCAAGTGATGGTGCATTTTTTGCATTGTAAAATATTGAGCCTTTAACTAATTCTGAACGTGGAGTATGTAGGTAAAGGTCGTGCTCCGCGTTCTGAAATTGGAGAAGCGTGCTTACGAATTAGGCATACGGATTCAAAGATGAATAAGGAAGTAAGAATCAGAATTTTCAAACTTTTAAAGTCCCTGCAGTCAGCCGTGCTGTTTAGTCTAAGTAAATATCTAACAGCTTTCTTTTGTAGTTTGAAGATTCGTTCAAATTGAGTCGCACGACACGTAGTTAGGTAGGAAGGTAAAGGCATATCGTAGATGCGACTCAATTAGAGCATAATAGACTGTTAAGAAGGTGGATAAGTCTTTGGAATCTCAGCGCAAAACAAGAGGAACATACTAATAGAACTTATAGAGCAGGAATATGTAGCTCCCATCTCAGGGAGTTATCCACAACGAGCCCTTAGAATTTTACAGATTCAACGACGTCAATGGTGGTGTTGATGAATAAAAAAGGCTGTAATGTATTTCTATATGATAAAACTTTAGTTTTAGAAATGTTGAGACAGAGAAGGTTAGAAAGCTATATATAATATGACGTCCGGATATGTTGGTGAGACCGAGATTCGTCTGCGATTTTCTGATTTTGTAGTTCTGAAAGAGTATAATATAAAGTATTCATGATTCGTGGAAAACTTCTTCAGTTCCCATTGACATCCTGTGAAAATGAGATATACCAAAATAAAAAATCTTCTGATCCCCGCCTTATTTTTAGAACAATAGTTTATCTACGATTTTATTATAATTTTTTTTGCATCCAAAATAATTAATAAAATATGAATAAACATTCGTAAAAGTCTATTGAATGTATTTACTATAATAATGATTAAATTAATTTAATGCACAATCGACAAATTGCGACACTAAATTCTAATCAGCTCCTGGTCTATTTCTATTATCCTGAATAATAAAAGAACTGGGGTAATGACATCACGTCAATACAATACCGAGACAAAAAACAATGAAAGTTACTAGAAAAACACGATACCACACCAGACAGACATCATAAATTACGCAAGGGAAAATACTTTCGATATGAATCGCTGTTTTTATTTTTTAAATATACAGGGAAGACAATATGTTATTGATTATAAACTACGATGCAATTCAATTATTCCAATCAATTAAAATGATCCAAAAATTCAAGCTAAAATGTTAAGTATCTTATAAAATGACGCGGAGCTCTCTAGTTCTTCGGTTGAGAAAGAATAACCTTTGGAGGATATAAATTACCACTATCCTGTAAGACATACGAGGAAAAATAATTAACTATTAGTTAAAAACGTACTAGATAATCTGTAAAAGGAATTTCGAGGAAAATATAAACATCAACTTTCTTATAAAAGAAATCCATTTTGAAGAAATAAGAAATTTCAATATTCACAGATATCTCGGTAACAAAAAATGGTGCAAACATCCAGACAGTCGTATAGACTAAATACCTTTCAAGTGAAAATTTACGCAATATAAAAGGCTGCCAAAATGCCAAAAGGTGAGTGAGTGAAGAATCCAGCAGAAACACAACAAAATCCAAAGTCGTAATGAACTCTCTATGAAGTGAAAAGGTACTCCGTAAAGGCTTGCAACAAGTGAGACGAGTGAAGAGGAAGTCAAAGAGTACTAAAGGGTGGTGCAAAATGTCGACAGAGTTAGGGCTTCGGTTCTTAAAAGTCCTCGCCGCTCCACAAGGCGGCGCGCTCCAACTCTGAACTTGTCTCGATGCTTGCTGCAGCGCATCCCGAACGATGATTGTGAAAAGTAGGTAATAGAAAACTTCTAAAAAAGACTTTTGATGTGTATCGACGCGGAAGGACGCCATCTGTCTGAAGTAATCTTCTAAAAGTGACCAGTTCACTACAAACAGTGCATATCGATATTCCAATGAACAAAGTCATAAATTGGATAATCTAAACATTGTGAGTCAATTTTGTATGTAATCAAAATAAAGCAAATTATACTATAGACACAGAAACTAAAGTATTAATCATAATATCTAGAGCGATTTGGCCAAGGATCAATAAAGAGAAATAAAAAAGATTTAGGAGACAAGAAGACCATTGGAACGATAACTGGAACTAGACCCCACAATTGGAAAATGATAACAGACAACTTTTGCAAAGAGTTTAACAGAGATGAAGAGATAATAGAGCATCTACTCTGCTGGTGCCCTGGCGTAAAGGAGAAACGACGTATAATACTGGGAGATAACACAGTAGATGGTCTCGATCTAATAGCAGAATTACAAAAATAAAAATTAGTTCATTTTAAGATGTAAATGATGAAAAATAAGCTGGATGGAAATGATGGAAGTCTCCGAGTAAACCACGACCAATATAACTTTTAATCAACACATTAGCGTGCGTAAATCTTGTAAGTAACCGCGCAATCGGAAGCATTATTAAAGAGAAAACTACAGAACAAAAAATAAATAACAAGGTAAGAATTGATAGAAAGCGCAGGACGAGCTGCAAAAGAATTGACATTATTCTATTCTTTTCATCATTCAAATGAGGTATAATTTGATAGGAACAGATAAAAGGTCACCTTCACGACTCCGTAACTTAGTTCGTATTACGTGGAAAAAAAAAATATTAAGTACAAACAGTTCTCTTTATTTATTTATACTTCATTAATTTAATACATTCAAGGTTTTCGTTTTATCCGATAAAATCATTCAAAAAGAGTAAATGTTTTTAGTAAAAACCAATTTCAAGTTTCCAGTACTTTGATGTCACAGAATATATGTATATACATAATTTTAGTTCAAAATATAACAAACTAAAAACGAAATTAACCATCTACATTACGTTATAATAAATTTTGATTTCAATGCCAGGGATCGCTAGTGATTAAGAATACATTTAAATGTGAACCATTAGGACTTGAATCTAAAAAATAGTATGTGACGTTTATAAAATATGATAAATTTCTTACGATGACAAAAATATAATAAATTTGATAGGGCAAACCAGAACTGAACAGAAAAACAAAACATAATTTATTTGAATAAAGACTTGAGACCACGACCTTTTGCAAAAAAAAATCCAAAAATTTATTATTTTAACAGAACATCGTAGAATATAGATAGTCCCAGAAGTACCTGCCCTGACCTAGAGATGACGGTAGTTGCTTGAAGTATACTACTAAAATATTACAAAGTACACAATCTATACAGCATGTGTTCCAAGTTTCAAGACGCCACGTTGTTTAGTATTTGTGATACAATATTTTTATTTGGAAGGCCTTAACTCAACCAATATAAAATACGAACTAGATTCTATTCTGGGCGAGATTGCACGTTCGTTATCAACAGTAAAATATTGGGTGCGAGGCCGTACGACCTGCGAATCATCAGCATCGCAGTGGTCGACCAAATGGGGTCACAACTCAAGAAATGTTGAAGAAAATCCACTGGATGATCATCGATTGAGAATGAGCGAGCTAGCAGACATAGTAGGCATTTCATAAAATGAGATACACCATATATTAACTGAAAATTTGGAAATGTGTGCGGCGTTTTAAAGATGTTTCCATCGAATGTCCATCACTTCACACCCGAAACAAAAGAAAAGGGAGAACCGGTTCCAAAAAAGGCAAAGACCGTTCCATCTGCAGGCAAGATCATGGCATCGGTTTTTTGGGATTTTTTTGGGATACACGTGGGATAAACTCCATTGACTATCTTGTAAAAGGAAAAATCAAGCAAAAACGGCTATGAAGAATGTGTTGTTTCATCAATATAATGCACCAGCTCACACATACGTTATTGCAATGGCCAAAATCAATGAATTAAAGTTTAAATTGATACCTCATGCAATCTATTCGCAAGATTTAACCCCCTCGGATTATTTTCTGTCACAGAGCTCGCTGCTCAAACAACTTTCTAACCATGTCGGCAGTTAATGACTATTTTGAGGAGCTTGACGATTCTTATTATAGAGAAGGTATCGAACAACTTCCTGAACATCGCTGGCAGAAATGTATGGAGCTAAAAAGAGATTACGTTGAAAAATATATTTTTTTCCAAAATTTTCGTGTTTACGTTGTTGGGCTAGATACTTGTTGGACCATCCTCGTAAATATATTATAAAGACAAGGACTCACATCGCTTTGAACCGTGAGTCCTTGCTACAAAGTGTAGAAGATCCTTCTAACCTATTACAGTATCGAAACAATCGTATTCCCATTTTCAAACAGACGAAAATTTGAAATGTAACAATAGCTGCGTGAAATTGATGGATTGATTATTATTAGTTATTATAAATAAAGTTGATTAATACTTTCAAATTATATAAGAATATTATAAATAAAATCCATTGTCACATTGGTTTTTGAGCTCGAATGTTTGTATGCCCCGATAAAGTAGCCGATTCAATTTATTCTTCAATTGTTTAGATTAAAATTAAACTGAACCTTGATTCGGGAAAAAAAGTAGAACTATTTGTACTATAAAAAATATTTTTTTACTCTAAAGAATAACTAATAAGATCACTTAATTTGAATGTAAGACTGCGTATTACTAGCGACCTTATACAATTTAAAGCCCACATACTAAACGGGCCATATTTCAAAATAGACTTACGTTTATGTAGGAAGGTTGTCCTCATTATACTTGCAAATATCTTTGGTAATAGTGAATGAAAGAGAGTTGCGACACAACACTAATAATAACAATGAAATAAACACATGCAAGTGACAAGAGATTCTAAGCACAAAGTTCATGATAATTTTTGTTTCGTATATGAAAATATTTGATAAACAATAATTTTAAACTGTTACCTTTCTGAAAATGGACCTATACGATGATTGCAACACACCCTTTTTTTCCTTCTTTCTGATCTTATGGTGAGAAATACAACAGACAACAATCTTTCTGATTGATTCACAATTATTCCCATGTACTTCGATGTTTCATAGTTATTGATAGTACGAGGGCGGTTCAAATATAAACAAAAATTTTTGAATAAACGCGTCGTTAAAGTAGTTTCACTGGTCTGCTGCGAAGCGTAAATAACAGTAGGAACCGCGTAACCTCGAAAGACGAAGGCGCCCCAATTCAAACGAAGGTTACAGTGTCGGCGGGGAAGGTGTTGTATACCGTATTTTGGGACATGAGACGGTAACTTCATAATAAAATTTCGGTATATATTTAAACCACTTTAGAATTTAAAAAGCCCTTCTAAAGGAATAGTTTTTTGTCTTTAAATTGATTCTAGTTATTCGGAAGTTTATCTTCAAGTAGCTTGGTTTCCACGAAGGATTGTTTTAGAAACTGATTATGAATGATTAAATAGTGAATTAGGTAGAAAAAAGTAAATAGTTAGGAAATGGGAATATCGGGATTTTTATAGAAGACAAATTGAAGGAACAAACACATATTAATTAAGAAACAACAGTTAGCAAACGCCTACTCACAACAGCCGAACGGTTTCTGCAAAAATAAATAAGAAATTTTTCAATATACGTATTTAATAGAATAGTCATGGAAAGAAAAAGTGAAATAGAAAGATTATTTTGAAAGACATAATAAAATACAACGACAAGAAACTAAAGGAACGTCTATCAACAAATGAAGAAGCTATGAGTAAACCCTTGCCGACCATTTTGTTTAATCTATCTTACATAGGCGTAGATACCTCATTTTATAAATTTATCATTTTTATAAATACTTTTAAAAATCTCATGCGAGAAAATATTTGTTAAAAGACAATCGAATTGACGTTGGCGATCAGCATGGCAAAACTCTATCTTGAGCTAGTCTAAATAACTGTCCTGCTTCTCTTATCCCAGTCCATTCTCTAATATTCTACAAACAAGAGGGTTGTTTTCTTCCAATTCCTCTAAGACCTTCAACTTTACCCACCATAATCAACTGGAGGATATTAAACCGGCTACCACGCATTATGTGTCCCAAATAAACTATTTTTCTAATATAGCGCCAAAGTTATTTGAAACTTTGAATCGTTTGTCCGTTTCTCTGTGTGTCGTGGTTTGCTTCCAGCGTGTACTATTATAATGCGTTTCCCTTTAGAACATGGTCCATTCAAACAGCAATTTTTACTATTCGTCGCCCCAAAATTCTAAGTAACGTTAGAAGTTTTAAAATACAGCAGCCCACAAAACTGTAGATATAAGTCAAAAAATGATTATACTCTAATTAGTTTTAGTATTGGAATATTTCATATTGAACTAAAGTAAAAGTTTTCTATAAGTATTCTCGTTGTTTGAAATAAATAATATTTTGTTGAAAACATACAACTTTGAGTTTCTTGTATAGTGTGTTCATATTTTATTAACGTTTCATACACCTTTGAATAGCAACATAAAAAACACTTTACTTATCAAAAAACAAAAGTATTTATTACTTTATCAACGTAAAAAAATAGCTTACGTACGAGTACATTTAGTGTAAATAAGAAAAATCCGAAAACCCTTGTAAAATATTTTCAAAATAAATTTTACTCTTTATTTTTTTAAACGTTCATGTTTTTAAACATAAATGGGGTTCCTATAAGACAATTCATTGAGTAACAACAGAATACTATGAAATTGTTATTTTTTCTTTTTCTCCATTTGCTGTAGCAGTTGAATAAATAATGGTGTTATGATATTGTCTATCCACAGCTGGCATCCATTTTATCATGCTGCGCAAGGTATTTATTTTATTTTTAGCTAGAGATACCTTCGTATTTTTCAATTTTTGTAGTTTTATTGACTCCTCAGGTCTCTGTGTAATTTCTACCTTTTTACGCAAAATATGTCGAACGTGGACAACGGTCTAATCTTGTTGGGTGAAAGAAGTTTTGTATTTTACTATGGCATGATCTATCTATGGTACTAAGCTATGATTCCAGAGGCGTGCACCTGCTTGGAAGTCAAAGAAGTCCACTGGTTGCATCTGCATAACAAGATAAGAAAGTATATTTACTTTCAGTAAACAAAGTACAGGTGAAATTGGAGAAAAATATACCATTTTCTATGCAGGTGTGCACTGCGTCTACTTCTTGTATGCAAGAATTAACGGGGACAGAAAATTTCCTTGTAACTTTTTCCACATTTTTGTATGTTTGTATGAACTGAGCAACTGCTTAACTGATAAAACTGTTATTTCAAGATGATCAGTAAAGAATTTTATAAAATGTCATTTCCAGCTCTTCCTTGTAAAGTCTTCGGCCATACTGCGCAATATACTTTTTTCCCTATTTATAAATGGGCCGTCATATTATAAACGTTTAGTTTACTTTTATAAGAGAAGTTTGTAATATCAGCTTTTGGACACGTGAGGACGTTATGTAGATCAAAAACAAATCAGCTGTTTCTCTTTCTCTATCGTTTTTTTTCCGTTAATTCCTCAAGCTCTCTTTTTCGATTATGTGGAATTCATATTCTTTTCTTTCATATTCAGAAACTGTACTTTCTTCCTCTTTAATTTTCCAATTTCTTCCTCACATCAACACATGAAACGTTTTGACATAACTACCTGAGAGAATATTACATAGTTGTTTTTTGTAACATACACCAAAACAATTTCGTTGAAACTCTATCTTGAGAACTTGAGAGTTGTATGTTCAACATACAACCCTGTTAACCCAATCGTAATGTTTGGAAACATACAACTTTGTAATTTTGTTATTTTAGAGGTTTGTATACGTGCTATCATCTATGTGAGAATAACAGAAGAAAGCTTATGAAACGTAGAACCTTGTAACGTTGATAACTGAATTTTTCATAAAATGTAACATACAACCATGTAATTTTGGGGCGACGTATTGTCAATCCAACAGAAATTTACTAAATCGTGACTGTCGAACCGTGTTTCATCTATATAAATTATGTGTCTATTAGAACTTCGAATGATCCTTGACGAATCGGTTATTCTCATCCGCTTATTCAGTTTTTTGTGTTTAAAACAACAAGCTAACAAAACTTGACGTAATGTTTCTAACCTGGTTCAATTATATTCTGGATAATCTGCTACCTTTTGTATAAATTGTATAAAATCTTGAGTAGCTTTGTAAACTGATTTCAGTTTTTCTTCACATGTTTTTCGGTTCTGTGAATGATCCACAGCAACCCCGTTCGTGACTACCCGATAAATGGAAAATTCATTTACTCTAATTAATTCAGCAATTCTTATCATGATTGCATTATCAGATTGCTGAATACTCGAATATATTTAAAATGATTACTCTGTTTGTGCAATGTCATTGTCTTTATATGTCCATGGTCTGCAGAACTTCATATTTCTATTTATTTAAAGAAATTTATACATTAAATTAATCTCACCAAGTCACGCCACTGCTTATCGCAGACTGTCTCTAGTAGGAATATTTCAAAGAAATTGTGTACATACGCCTTGGATGTTTTCATTGGTAAACAGTAGAGATAATGAGTACACGTGGACTGACGTTTTGTTAGATGTTTGCCGCATTTTATACGGGGAATGAATATTATTTTCCATTTCTTAATTTCGTATGAGTGTCGTGCCTATTTATGAAATATTGATTGTTTCTCACATAACTGTCTTTGCAATTGATTTGACCATGTGCGAATGAATAGTATCGATACATAACAGGTTGTACTCTCAGAGGAACAAAGTCATAAGACAAAATTGCGAAATGGATGATGATGTCAGATAGATCTGAAATAGGAGTAGAGACTGGAAAGATCATGTGGACAGAATGACTGATGATCAGATAGCCAGAGAAGACCTTCAAGCAAACCACCGAAAAGGTTACATCATTTGATTTGGCGTTACGTATTGAATACGAGCAGATTGAGAATTTAATCGTTGACGTCGGAATGAATGTCAGCGTTTCGCTTTTAAATAAAAATAACTGTAATTTCTTTTTACTGTGTAAATGATAAATATTCGAAATTAAACAAAGTACGATATTTACTAATGTAAATGACAATCTAATGGTTTCTGTACTATAAACAAGTTTAAATCTGAAATATGCCGGAATTAGAACGTGAAATATCGTGTTGTGAAGAAAGAGGGAATAATGAAAGCCTGATGGTAGCGATCCTTCATCATTATACTTTTAACCTTGAATGACCTTATTAGGTCGACAAGCGACACACAATACAGCCCATGTGGGTCCGAAAGAATTCCGATGGAAAACGTGGCGGTTCGTTGTATTTAAATATATTCACTTTTATGTGCTTGAATACGTTTTACGTGTGGGTGTTTTAATTTTGAAATTTGAATACGTTTGTAACGTTTTAATTTTACTTTTTCTATCTAAGGTAGATGCAGCGTTTTAATTATTTTTAAATCATACTCTTGAAGTGTCCTTTTTGGTTATTTCTCAACTTTATTTACTTGAACAACCAAGTTATACACCGCTGATAAGGGAAATGAAAAGTAACCACAGACATTTAATTTTTTTTTTTTTTTGAAAAAATGAGATTTTTACGTATTATTATTACGAGCAGGTATTTAATTTGCATGGTAGAGAATTAACATTTAAACGCAAACAATGATGAAATTTTGTACGTTTTATACACGCGGACTCGTTGTTTCCGTTCATATTTTGAGGAACAAGGAGGAAAAAACTAAAAATCATAAAAGCCATGCATACAGTTTGGATTCAGGAGCCTACTTTCCTGAAGAACTAAATGTGGCAAAAACCAAGAAGTCGAAATATTAGCTGGTGAGTTTACCTCATACGAGATGAATGAGAATTGATGGAACCAAATGAAAACCCTGATGGCAGAAGAATGAGAAAGCTATTCTTTTTTTCAATATCCCATAGGCTATAAACAAATTCATATAAAACAATAATTTTCTCACCAAAAGATTAGTAAATTTACTGTTAATTTTCGACATAATCGCCGAAGAGATTGAGACATTTGTCATATCTGTAGACAAGCTTTTCAATACCCTCTTCAAAGAAAGTTGCCGCCGATGAATTCAAGTAGAGCACACAACTTCTGGAAATTCCGAAGACAAAGCAATAATGGTGAATCTGTGGTTTTATTTAACAATTCTGTCAACTCGTTGAACCAGGTTATCTGAAAGGATAGATTTGCGTCCATGGCTCCCTTCATTATGCACATTACGGCCATCTTTAAACTTTCGACACCATTCACGCACAAAACCATCATTCATAAAGTTTTCTCCATACGCACGACTCATTCTTCGATGAATGACTACAGCACTATGGCCTTCAGCATGTAGAAAATGAATCACACTTAGAGCATCAATAATGGCGGACATGTTTACGTGGCTGTAGCACAACGCCGACTGACGCCTGAATGTCAACAATGCGGAGAGTGTAGTGCAAGAGCTTGGCAGTCGCCTACAGATCGTGCCCGCTTTCTTCTGCCCGCGTTTGCACGGAGTGATCGGAGGTTGGAAAAAACGATTCAACACCTTAAGTGGAAAACAATAAAAAATGAGAAAATTTTCGCCACCTTAGACAAAAATTTACTTCTTGTTAATTATCTTAAGTAAAAATGACTGTATCAAAATTGAAAAACTTATCAATTTTTAAACTTTTATCGTTTTTCCTTACAACTGCAAGTGGTTGACTATCTTTTATAAGGAATATCACCAAAATTACGAAGAATAAGTAAATAAATGTATCTTAATTGTAATTTGTTCAAAAGATAAAGTTGAAAACCTTTTTATAAACATCAATCTCCTAATCTAGATTTGATAATTATTTAGAATTGGGGCTCCAGGCAAAAATCGTTCCAAAAAATTTTTCACGCATTTGGGGTTGTTTCTGAGGGTTTCTGAGGGTACAAATAGTAAATTTAAGGCGGGGGAGACATTATTTTCGACATTACATGGTACAACTTACATATGATGAATCAATGAAACCTAACCTAACCTAACCAAGATGGTAATTATTTAGAATTGGTTAGATTTAGAGTTTGGGAGTCACAGAGAGAATATTATAGAGCTACCCCACCGGATATTATTGAGTTAAGTATCGTTACGTTTTACCATTATCAGTTGTAGTATTTTTAATATCAAGTATTGAACTACCTCCGTACGAAAAGTCAACTTTTAATTCTTACAGGTTATAATTGATAATCGTTTCTAAGCCTTCGGACGTTATTTCAAATTTAAGTATAAACGAGCAGTATCTTTTATTTTAATTTTTTAATATTTCACACAACACACAACAAGTAAAAAATAGGAATAAATCCGAAAGAACTATACAAAAACTTATTGCTACAAACATTCCGACCAGAATATAAATTGAATGGAACGTTAAACGTGTTCTGAATATACAAAAACCGTTTGCTTGAGTAAATAACATATTTTTAACGATAGAAGAGATTTTTTATTTTTCGATTCATATAATCGTATTGAGTAATTTGATAAAAAAAATATTTTGAATACGAGGTATATCCACAAAGCTGCCGACGTGCATCATTCTTTATGATGTCATTTAATGAAATTTATCGGAAAATTTTGGATCCTAACAGACAAAATGCTAAGAGTAATTCAATGATTAGAAGATAGGTCAAGCAGTTCAATGAAGAGCGTGATTAGGGGCACTATGAACAGCGATGTAGATATTCGTGTTTGGTTACTGGTTCACGCAATCGAAGAGAAGCTTAAGAAAAACCACAAGTTTACAATTTATTCTCTTGCTATGGGATTTTCGCCAATCACACGATCAGTACTTAATGTCAAGCACTAAAATTTTGAAAACTTTGCTCACGTTGAGTATCCAAAATTCTTACACAAAAAAAATAACAGATTGGCACTGCATTTCAATTTTTGACACGCTACAAAGAAGTTGCAGCGTTGCAAACTTCTGATGACGTCGCATTCTATCGCAATAAAAATTTTTGAAATCGGAAAATGTCGGAGCCAAGTCAAACATTAGTTTAAGGCGGGCGTTTATCACTATAAGTGGGCTAATTTTATAATAATAAAGTTGAGGTTTTAGTATAAAATAAACTGGTAACCATTTTTAAAAATATCAAAGTTGTGAATTAAACGTTGTTTTACTTTAAATGAGCATTAAATTATATCAATTTATACATCTTACTATAGTTTTTCAATACCACCGTTCCATTTGAATGTTTATTTTTTCTTCATT
Organism: Diorhabda sublineata; assembly: GCF_026230105.1. NCBI lineage: Eukaryota > Metazoa > Arthropoda > Insecta > Coleoptera > Chrysomelidae > Diorhabda > Diorhabda sublineata. Next base: position 4,560,650 of record NC_079474.1, on the reverse strand, counting down.
ATACAAACACACATTCTTATTTTTTTTTCACTGAAATTTCATTGGGAATGTAATCGATTTAATTGATCCAAGTTTATTGCTCAGGTTTGTTGGATTATATAATCCGTCAATTTTGATCAAATCGCCAGTGTCATAGCTAGAAAATCAACCTCAGACCATAAGCGAGCCACCACATGTTTGAATGTTGGGACTACCCAGTCTAAGATCATCTTTCTTGGGCACTGCGTCGAACGTAAATTCTTCGTTGTTAACCGATTAGCTCAAACTTGGATTCTTCGGCCCGAAGACCATTTTTAAAATCTTCTTCATCCAATCTCGATAGTAAAGGGCCCACTGCATCAGTTTTTTATTGTTTTGTGGTCTTAAGCATCTAGTTTGGCTTGCTGGTAACAACCATGAATTTTTCTCACATGACACAGTACTTCTCGACCTTTCTAAGCATAGGAGATCTTGAAAACTGGATTTGCCTTCATTATGTGAAACAACAATGGCAGAATGCACTTCACTTCACTAATTTGGCGTGCTTTTCCCATTTTAACACTGCGGAAACCACGAGTTCAAACTAATTGAGATTATTTAAGAACAAACCCACATGACTTTAATTATTAACCGATTGGGAACAAAAGTAAAGCAATTAGTTATTAGCACATCGTAAAAATATTGACAACAATCTTTGATCTGAATAATGAAATGAAATGATGAATAAAAACGAAGGTTTCATTAAAAAAAATATGTTTTTTATTCATTTGCCTTTATTAATTCGAACTACAGGTCTAAAAGTCTTTGTTTATTATTATTTGATTACATTAAACAAAATTTGATGACATTTTTTTATCTGTGACTTTGTACTATCGTTTTTTCCAACGACTGACGATGGAAAGAACGCGCGGAATGTGCCAATAGGTAACCCAGTTCTTACAAATACAAGTTCATCGTTGCCACCTTGTTACAAAATTTATTCTAATTTATTTCGAGCCCAACGGGGACGGCTCTGTCTTAAGAAATTTTCCTGATTAATACGTTGAATTATTTATTAAAGTCGCCTTTGTAAGTTGTCTTTATTATAGTACTTGGAGGCTCATTTAGCTCTAAATATTTGAGTGGGTCTTACTTTAGCGAAATATCTGAATGAAGAAGTGACATACTTAATCACAGATGAACATTTTCAAAATTTAACGGTTTTCACCTTACGCCGTAGACTATAAAATTATAATTTCCTCCTAAATATCAGGTTGAAATTATTAACGAGAATTTTAACGAGTTCGCTTTTAAACGGTAATGAACTAAATCGTAATTTCTCTAGCTTTTAGTTTTGATGTTTCTTAAAAACATTAATTATACTAATCTCGCTTTACTCTAATTAAACATGGAAATGATTAAATTTCAAAAGAATTTGAGTCGCAGAAAGTCCGCTGATACAATTTCATTTATGTACAATGATTTAATCCTAAAAAAATTTTACATATGTAGTGCGATCCATGAATTTTTGGCCTAACCAGGCCGGATTAAGCTAGGCGCTTGGGGGGGCTATAGCCCCGGGCCCCAGGTCCAAGAGGGCCCCATCATTTGGAAATCATTATGTATTTTTTGATGTGTTGATGCCACAAATCTAACGTATTGATATTATTTTGTGAATTTTTCCGGGTTTTCGAATTCCTTAAGGGGGCTCCGTCATTATTTTAGCCCCGGGCCTTATAAATCTTAATCCGACCCTGGGCCTAACATAGAAAGAAAGTTGATAAATGAAAAGCTTGTGATTGTTCAGAACGTTTGAATATCGCTTCTATGCCACTAATATAAAATGCATCTTAAGAGTCACCGCCTGTTTAATTTTGTCCTCGCTGTTAAATCTTTTACCCATTAACTTGGCTCCTTTAGCTTTACGAACAAAAAATAGTCGGACGGAGCCGCCAGATCAGGTGTATATGATGGATGTTCAGTCTTTGTGAAGCCTTATTCGTCCACAGAAACCTTGGGAAGTTAACAGCCGAACTGGAGCATTGGATACCATCTCAAAATATTGTACCTATTAGTTTTTTGGTGCTTTTGGTGACCTTTGCATTTTTTTGGCACGAGTTCTCCTTTCTGATACCAATTTTTTGGATGTTGGTTCGTAGTAAAAGACCATAGTTTCACCGGGTACAATTGATCGTTTTATATTATCTTGGTCCTAGCGGCAAATCTCTACTTTTACACCGCCCTGAGATTTCGAGGCATCCACCTTTGCACTAATTTGTGTCATATCCTGTAGGATCCTTAGAAAACTAGAACTAGAATCTGCATTTCTTTTTTTTTTTTATAGGTACCGTTCATTTCGAACCAGTTCTTCCACTAACTAATGTTTTCTGACAAAAAATCAATTTTTAATTTTTGGAAATGATGCCCATATGTGACTATGTAAGAAATTTACAAATTAGATAATTTGGAAAAAGTTTGAACAATTAATAATAACTGAAAGTTGAAATGGTTTGGGCAAAAGAAATGAAAAGAAATGATAGACCCAGAAGGAAACGGAATACAGAAATAACAAGCAACTTGAGGACTGTAAGGGATACAGACCAAGCAGGGAACAAATGAAGAAAGGATACCTATAAATATGGTAGCGATTCCAAATTTTTTTGATCTCCAGAGTGTTATTTTCAGTTCTTAATACAGCCTCAACAAATAAAGAAGGGATACTTATAAATATGGTAGCGATCCACACTTTTTTGATCTTTAGAGTGTGGAATCATACGTGGACATGTTTACGTGACTGTGGCACAACGCCGACTGATGCCTGAATGTCAACAATGGCGGAGTGTGTAGTGCCCGCTTTCTTCTGCTCTCGTAGTTATTGCTTAGTTGTATTATTGCGATATAAAAGGCGAAAGTTGGAAAATATATTTGCGCATGTGTTGAGAGATTTTCAGTGAAATTTGTAGACGCTTAGAATTTGATTAATAATTGCATAAATGTGTCGTATTGATGAAGATTCATAGTTATAGACGGAACCTCGATTCACCACTATACTTTTGAAACGAAAAGAGTTCCAAAATATGCAAATGCGGTTGCACGGGCTGGAAAACTGATGGTGGAGTCATTGGCTATCATCGAAAAAGGTAAAACGATAACAGGAAAATAAGCGATGGTATTTGAAGAAAAAGAAAGTGCTTTTCCATGAGGACACTTTTCTCCGATTCCCGAACATTTCAGAGCTCTCGTATATATTAATATATCAATAAAATGAATCAATAGATTTTATTAGATCGACTTTATTTATGTTTAACTCGAAATGACCTTGAAGCGATAAATACGATACTCACGGCGTGAAATAGATCGATTGGCGACAATATCCCATCAATTGGTTTCGTAATGGAGTCAATTAATTACATCGCCTTGGTCGAATCATTCGTCCCTTCGATAGTCTCTTAAAACGATTATTACACACTAAGACCTGTCAGTGTCGAAAAATAAATCGAAATGTTAATAAAAACAGTATAGGCAGAATAATACAGTTCAAATTTAATCCGGACATGTATAAATCGAATCGGTAACTTTTTTTCCTAAAATGTACACTCATTTATGTTGTTGCGTGTTTTTGATTGCGATGTGAAAAGTTTGTCTGGTGTTATTTACTATGGAAAAAACAAGTTTTCATTTTCCCAACGGAACTACGCCTACGGAATCATTGAAATATTACAGAAGTGTTTTGGGGAGTCCATTTTTTATAGCCAACGCAAGTTTTGATTGGCACGAAACATTCAAGTCAAGTCATTGAAAACTTGTTTCATACGAGTAGCTCATCCACCTCTGTTATTCACGTTAACATCAAAAAAATTAAGGAAATCGTGTAAAAATATGATATCAAAATAGCAAAGTCTCTCAAAATATCTTATGGATCGACTTAACATATTTTGGTAAAAGTTATGGGCCAAATCTTTGCGAGAACAACGAATAACATACCAAAGATGAAAGCAAACCGGAACACCACATCAAAAACGAGTGGATTTGTATGCGGACGATTCATTCTTCACCAAGATAAGGCGCCGTCAAATTCCAGAATGATTGTGACTATTTTTTGGACCAAACACGAAACGGGAATCACCGCTCAGCCACAGATTAAAGCCTGTACAATATAAGAGTTCAATGGGATTATTTTTTTAAAGGTATTACTAGATTTGTAGCTAACGTGGCTTCTTCGGTGATCTCAACATAACCTATACAATATTCAATATTTTTGTTAGTTCTCTTTTCGCAATGCGTGTCAACAAGTCGATTTAAAAGGTTACATTGCTATTTCTTACTGTGATTATTGCAATTGTTTGTAAATGAGTTGTTCATTTTCACTTTTGTATTGAGTTATCATATTTTATATCATTTCATTGGTGAAAGAAGAATCAAAAATGTGCGGGATATATAAAGTCCAGGAAGCGAAAACGTTATTAAAAAGGAGTGTAAAAAATAAGGACATTGTAAAGAATGAGTATGGAAAACGAAGACATTGTGAAAAATTAGCATAGAAAACGAGAACGGTGTAGGAAAACAACAAAAATAGAATACAAAGTGTCTAAAAATTGACAGCGGTATATAAAAAGTATCTAAAAATTGACAGCGGTATATAAAAAGTGTCTAGGAATGGACAGCGGTATATAAAAAGTGTCTAGGAATTAACAGCGGTATATAAAAAGTGTCTAGGAATGGACAGCGGTATATAAAAAGTGTCTAGGAATTAACAGCGGTATATAAAAAGTGTCTAGGAATTGACAGCGGTATATAAAGTGTCTAAAAATTGACAGCGGTATATAAAAAATGTCTAAAAATTGACAGCGGTATATAAAAAGTGTCTAGGAATTGACAGCGGTATATAAAAAGTGTCTAGGAATGGACAGCGGTATATAAAAAGTGTCTAGGAATTAACAGCGGTATATAAAAAGTGTCTAGGAATGGACAGCAGTATATAAAAAGTGTCTAGGAATTAACAGCGGTATATAAAAAGTGTCTAGGAATTAACAGCGGTATATAAAAAGTGTCTAGGAATGGACAGCGGTATATAAAAAGTGTCTAGGAATTAACAGCGGTATATAAAAAGTGTCTAGGAATGGACAGCGGTATATAAAAAGTGTCTAGGAATTAACAGCGGTATATAAAAAGTGTCTAGGAATTGACAGCGGTATATAAAAAATGTCTAAAAATTGACAGCGGTATATAAAAAGTGTCTAGGAATTAACAGCGGTATATAAAAAGTGTCTAGGAATGGACAGCGGTATATAAAAAGTGTCTAGGAAATGACAGCGGTATATAAAAAGTGTCTAGGAATTGACAGCGGTATATAAAAAGTGTCTAGGAATTGACAGCGTTATATAAAAAGTGTCTAAAAATTGACAGCGGTATATAAAAAATGTCTAAAAATTGACAGCGGTATATAAAAAGTGACTAGGAATTGACAGCGGTATATAAAAAGTGTCTAGGAATTAACAGCGGTATATAAAAAGTGTCTAGGAATTGACAGCGGTATATAAAAAGTGTCTAAAAATTGACAGCGGTATATAAAAAATGTCTAAAGATTGACAGCGGTATATAAAAAGTGACTAGGAATTGACAGCGGTATATAAAAAGTGTCTAGGAATTGACAGCGGTATATAAAAAATATCTAGGAATTGACAGCGGTATATAAAAAGTGTCTAGGAATTGACAGCGGTATATAAAAAGTGTCTAGGAATTGACAGCGGTATATAAAAAGTGTCTAAAAATTGACAGCGGTATATAAAAAATGTCTAAAAATTGACAGCGGTATATAAAAAGTGACTAGGAATTGACAGCGGTATATAAAAAGTGTCTAGGAATTGACAGCGGTATATAAAAAATATCTAGGAATTGACAGCGGTATATAAAAAGTGTCTAGGAATTGACAGCGGTACATAAAAAGTGTCTAGGAATTGACAGCGGTATATAAAAAGTGTCTAAAAATTGACAGCGGTATATAAAAAATGTCTAAAAATTGACAGCGGTATATAAAAAGTGACTAGGAATTGACAGCGGTATATAAAAAGTGTCTAGGAATTGACAGCGGTATATAAAAAGTGTCTAGGAATTGACAGCGGTATATAAAAAGTGTCTAGGAATTGACAGCGGTATATAAAAAGTGTCTAGGAATTGACAGCAGTATATAAAAAGTGTCTAGGAATTGACAGCGGTATATAAAAAGTGTCTAGGAATTGACAGCAGTATATAAAAAGTGTCTAGGAATTGACAGCGGTATATAAAAAGTGTCTAATATTAGACAGCGTTATATAAAAAAAGGCTTTAAGATCTATAAGAATGAGAAAGAGAATGAATGTATTCAAAAAATGAAAATATATGAGAAAACAAACCGTGCATTTAATTTTAAGCCGCTAGATAAAATAAACCGGAAAGTAAATAAATTAGAATCAAGAAAAAATGGCAATAAGATTCAAAATCTAAACGAAAAAGTTTTTACTTGACCATTAATTAACAAATAAAGATTCCAATACATACAAACGTTTTCTATTATGTCAGTTTACTTTAATTTGCAAAATAAGTAATATTGTATTTGTATAGTCAGACGATAAAACAAGACTTAATTTTTTCGCGGAAAATGTCTCTTCCTCGTCCGTAATTTATTACAAAGTATTAAACTGCAGACTTTAATATCTTCATTTAAATACAAACTTATTGAACTAAGCCGATTTCTAATCAAAAAAAGCTCAAGACTCCGATTGCGAGCTATACTATATGTTGTTTGTCGTTTTATTGCTGCTAATGTCAATATTCGATACCGAACGGCTCATCTATTAATATTTTTGGTAATAAAAGAAGACCCACTCTCAATAGTGCTGCTTAATCTTGTATTAGAAATGGTCCTGAGAAGTATTGGCTACCTACGCAGATGATGTGGTACTTATAAGTAAAACGAAAAAGGATCTTACTCTTTGAAACGAAAGCAAAAAATATGGATTGCTCATTAATGAACAAAAGACCAAATATATGGAGATTAGAAGGGGTCTGAATATCTGCAACCAACCGAAAGGAGTAAAGATTTGATAAAGTCCATGAGTTCGAACGCCTGGGAGTGACCGTGACAAACCAGGGAAATCGACAAGACTGGCGAGAGAGAACGAAACGTTTCGAGCCCTAGGAGGAGCCGCCAAGTTACGTATTTACTGTTGTACAACCAACGGTGCTGAATGGCAGTGAGTGTTTAATCATGAACAAAAAAGAAGAAAACAGAACAAACATTTGAGATAGAAAGGTACTAAGGAGGAGATCAAAGTACTATATGGTCAAGTTGAGATGGGAAATGTGGTCAAAGCAAAAAGACTCCGTTGGATGGGGCATATAACCAGAATGGACGAAGACAGTTGGGTGGAAAGATCCTTGTTAAGGGGAGAAAGAGCGAAAAGGAAATGAGGGCGTCCACGAAGAAAATGGATAGAAGCCTGTAGAGAAGATTCAGAAAGAATAGGAATAGATAACTGGCGTGAGCAGCCATGAACAAAAGTAGAAGTAGTAGTAGTACAACGACTCCAAGCCTTGTGCCTATAAGGCCGGTTGAGGCCAAGAGTTGTTACTTTTCATATGTCTCATAATAATTGATTTATAAAATGAAAAATGACATGAATTGATTCCTATTGTCATTTGTTGTCACGTCAATTTACCCGACTAGAATTTTTTCCTTGAAACATCACAATGACCTTATTGGGTTGAAACTTATTAGGGCAAACCTGATGAGGTCCAAGCTAGAAGTGCTTTAGAATAAACCCATTAAAAATAAATAAATTTTTCATCGGGTTCAAGATCACCTTATTAAAACAAAAAATATTTATTATCAGGTTATCCTTGTGAGGACCACACTAGGATCACATTAGGTTGAGCGGTTTAAAAGTATCTTATCGGACAAAAAATTCTAGTCGCGTCAAACAGAGACTTTAAGTGTAATTGTAAACAATATAAAATATTTTAAAATAACAAAATTAATTATGAGAATGCAAACTTACGATTTGCGTTTTGAGATCCTTGGCACAAAATGGTGTGAGATATGGATGAATACTGAGATACCTTTTCGGTACCATTTTAAGACGTCTATAATCCAGGTGATCCAAGATGGCTGCTGGAGCATGTATTGGCGAACCCGATTCTTGTAGCACCACCATATTGTTCACGAATATTACACCACAATTTTTTTTCTTCAACACAACACACACACACACACACAAAATCGTTCGTATCAAACGGAAATAATAAATAATTCCATAAATAGACGGGATATGTTAAAATTATAAAGTTATAAAGCTCTTTGTTGATTATTTTCTTTTGGTCCTATATATTGTACTATATATGTTAATTTTAAATGATTATCACACGATTTTTTTTTTATTTTAAAATATTTTTTTATATTATCACGCGTAAAACTATGTCTGTCTCTTTGGTTCTATAAAGTGATTAATATATATAATATATAATTATTTACTTTTAAGTTAAAGGCACTATCGGAGATGCACTGAATCGACAAATAAATTTTTTTAATTCCACTTTTTTCCTATTCTATCACAGACTTGGGGCCTTGGGCAGCCAACATACTAAAAACAAAAATAAATGTTTGTCATAAAAATACGATATACGAGATGTGATCAAATAAATACGGAGAGCAAACTTTTTCGACAATGACAATAAAAGAATTTATTAAATTTGTTTTTTTATCCTGATTAGAATATCTATGGGTACAACGTCCTATAAGGCTCTTTAGAATTGGAACGGAGCTCTAGTTAGGGAAGGCTCAGCCCTCGTCTTCTTATACCTTCAGCGTGTTTACCAGCCCACTCCATTTCTGCGTTTCCATAGCCGTTTCCAAGTTCCAAGTTTCTCATCCTCATTATTTCCACATCCACTTGATACAACCCTATTGACGTTGGTCTTCCCCCTGCAACCACTCTTGACAGAATCATTTATATGTCTTGTACCCTTAGATGAGCAGTGAAAAGTTTGAAAGCTTCATAAAGAGCTTATAATCATAAGGATCCGTTGACAGATCTTGTGCCTGTGAAGAGTGAAAGTAAAACTTTTTTCCAAAACCTTTACACTGATTGAGACGATTTGCATGAAATTGGAAAATAACCTTCATAAATCAGGATTCCATCACCACGATGAATATGAAAGAAAGGTTTAGAGGTCACTGTTTCATTTGATTGTGAAGGCATAAAAAGTTGCAAACAAATGTGCTTAGGAATGTTTGATTGGGAACATCTGTAGAAAGTACATTCACATTCTCTACGAACACCAACAACCTTGACGGTACTAAAGTGTACTTCCAAGCGAGTGTGGGAGTGGAAACAAACTCTTAAGTACTTGCTAACAGTAAAAAAGAAAAGGGTTACTAGGTAGTGAGGAAGCAGACAGCATTGCCAAAAAATGGGCAACGAACTAGAGCCCTACTGTTGCCTATTAACTAAACAGATGGCTGGAGAATCAGATTGAGTCTCACTGGAGAAATACTTCAGATCCAAAATATTCATATCACATCAACTAAGAAGTCTGAGGTGACCAGAAACAACATATAATTGGTAGACGATCTTCTGGCAAGTCAATACCATCTAATTTGCTAATATCCTGCCTATTTCATCAAAATACCTCAAAGAAGTAGTATTAACGGAAACACAAAAAACAGCCCCTTCTGGAGAACAATGGGATGTAGAGTTTTATCCAAAATATCTTCTAGGTATTGGTGTTGTGAAGCTATAAGCTAACGCCGTTCTTCATCACGAAAACGCGTTCTAACACAAGTTTCTTCTTACTTTACATGTTAATTAAATAATTACCCGTATTTTTTTTATCACATCTTGTATTTGACTACCCGCACGATTTTTTCTTTGCGGGTATTTACGTTTCAAGGATCAATTATTCACGTATCCAACAGTACATTAAAGTAAATGAACTTTTCCGTAAAATTTCGTAGTGAAATTATTATTTACGATCACAAGGGTAAAATTCCAATAACAAAAACTTTTTCACATCAAAACGAACAAAAAAAGTTTGAAGACGGTTAGACACTTTAAGGGTGGATTTATTCCCGACATCATTAAATCCCTTTTTTAATAACTTGTCAAAAAGTTTTTTTTTTAATTAAATTAGAGAAATATAACTGGTAGAATGTTCTTAAATGATTATTCTCTGTTTTTAGAACATCTTAACGAAATGACATTTAATATACAGGATGTTTAGTTCATTGATAGTTATAGAGAATTGCCTATTTTAGACAAATATAGAGACTCAATCGAATTTGTTTTCATTGACGTTATTAGTAATGTGTTTTCATCTTTCTTCTATAAACTACAAAGTTTTCTCATTTATTTTTATATACGAGGCATATTATTTAAGTAAGTACCGTTTTGCGATTCCGCCGCCGCAACCCCAAGGTCGCCGTTCCGCACGTGCGCGTTAGTTACCACTTACATCTCTTGTCTACGCACTGACGCCATTACAGTCTGATTCTTCATTGTTTACGTTGTTTACCGAGTGTTTAACACGTCTCCGACCATCGTGAGTCCCGCCGATTGTGAAGTACGGGCTGTTATACGATTTCTTAGTGCCAAAGGCGTAAAACCGATCGATATTCATCGTGAGATGAATGCCCGTCCACATGTGGCTGATCGGACCAAAGATCTCATCAATTCTTTTCAATGGGAAACTCTACATCATCCTCCCTACAGCCCTGATCTGGCGCCCAGCGACTACCATTTGTTCCTGCACTTGAAGGAACACCTGGGCTGGTTTTCAAGACGATAACGAAGTCAAAACAGTTGTGATACAGTGTTTAACTGTTAAGTCAGGAGGCAGAATTTTATGAGGAGAGTATTCAAAAACTGGTGCCTCAATGCTCACGGAAATTATGTAGAAAAGTAGATTGAGGTACAGACTTTCATGTAAAAATAAAATTATTGCGATATCTTCGCACTTCTTTTTTTCATTCCAAAACGATACTTATTTAAAAAATATGCCTCGTAGATAAACACGTAAATTTATATATAAATATCGGTACCAAAATTAGGATTAGAAAGTTTTGAGTTAGGTCGATTTATATACCCATCAATACAGAGCACGACGTATGTTAATTAAGAGTATTCAACCTGCGAACGGTGTTTGACGGTCTAAGAGGTCGAAGGTGAACGGCTAATTGAACGTCAAGTTTACCCTTAAATCAAAATAACTGATTGTCGATGATGGATAAGTATTTTATGTTATGTATAGAAGACTCTATTTTATATAACCACCTAAAACTACGACTAATATTATTACGACAGCATTTAAAGACAAATAAAATGCTGTTCCATAAGGAGAACGCGCCTTCTGTGATCTCCTTTGAAAATTTCCACGAATTCCACTTCAATTTGGTTGACCATCCACCGTAATAATCAGATTTACCTCCCGGGGACTATTTCTTAACCTCAAAGTTTCACTTACAGGACTCAGAATTTAATCAGACGATTACGTCGTTATTGCAAACATTTGGAAAAGCAAAACAACAATTATTGTTTGCTAGAAAAATTCTATAGATAAAAAAAATAATTTGTCTCGTTCATAGGAAACTTTTTCAGATAACCTTCGTATACATATTTAGAATCGATGTGATTCTAATTTCCTTTCAAACTTTCTTCATATTTCATTTGAAAATATTTCGATTCGATCTTTTTCGCAGACTATGTCGTTTCTTGCCATAGATAGTCTACATAAATTTCTAAAGAGAGAAATTCAACATTCTGCAAATATTTTTCCTTCCCACAAACCGAATAAAATTTGATTTGGTTTTCTATTTGCAACTAACGTTACACGAGAAAGCAGCATATGGTCGATATCTTGTATGGATTACGACTAAAATTTATTTAGTATATAATCGTTTTGGGTCATAAAATTTCATGTCGAGGAAACAAATTTGAAAATTGCCAAACTATAATAGAAAATGAAAAATAAAACTTATAAATTTATAAAACTAGACAGCGATTCTTGAATTCGTTTCTCTTACGATTCTGATCGTTTGAAATTAATTCATTTAGAATTTCGATTTAAGATTCTTTGACATCCTCTACATCACCATCTCCTCAATAAAAAAGAAGCAAAGAGCAGTAAAGTGTGATGAATATTGTCTTTAGTCGTGATTTGGGCTTTGGACGTTCCCCATCCCGGATGTTTCCCGGATTCATACTCAAATAACCAGGTCTCATTTGTAGTAAACTTGAGTCATCAATCTTTTATCAACTCCTGCAGCAGGGCGAGCAGAAAACTCATTCTCAAGCCCATCAATCTAGACAGGTAAGCCATGGTGTTGAAAACAGAGGGATAAATCTAGGACATACTCTCGATAGTAACTTTCTTTTGAATAAAAATGATGCCCTGATAGGGTAGGGAAAAATTGGGGCTACCAAGATCCTGATGTGAATGTATCAAAGAAACCAGCTATTGGAACAATCCACAGATGTTGAGACGGAGAAATATACTCTTGAGAAATTATGAAAAAGGAAGATCCGTGGAATGTATCAACCTAGATAAGAACAATCTACGTATATTAACAGGAGAGAAATTGCAACGTGCAGATTTTATTCAGCAGAGGACCAAATCTCTATCCACATTCTCTCGAAGCAGCTCCAGAGCAGTGCATCTTGGAGACTATGAAATAGAAAACATCACACATGATCCACGTGCGCAAACGATTGACATTTGCACCCGTACCAGTGATAAGAGGAGCTTTTTCACGTGGGTCATTTTTTCCACTGATACACGCTTCTCTTTAAAACGCTTCGCGTATTCAATCAAGTATCTTTTTGACTTTATACAATTTGGAAAAAATTTACAAGGTTTTCAATAGTTTTCATTGAATAATCGACACACTTGAAAAAAGTTTCTTTAGAAAAATACACACAAAAAAAACCAAACATGCTATTGAATCTTGAAGTGAAACTGAACGACTGAATTCCTACATCTTATTTGCCACACCTCGTAAAGTCCAAATTAAAATTATTCATGTCGAATATCGAATTACATCTAGATATAATATCCCATTTGTAGGATATAAAAAACTAGTTTCAATTTCTACTTGATAACGATCATTTTTTTGTTACCGATCTTTTATTTTTTTATGAAGTTGTTGACTAAAAAGAAAAATTGGATATTGTCCTGGAAGCGGCGAACCATCCGCGTCTCTCATAATACATATTCATCATCAGAATCTACTTGAACGAGACACAAACATGTTGTCATGTTGACAGAGATGGCGTGCACATGTTGCAATGAGATTGGAATCAAGTTACTTCACTTCTTCCCACTCACAACTCTTCGTAGATACGACATCGAGTAGGGTTACGACGAAATTTCATTCCTTACTCAAGTGTTATTATTCTTAATTAGAATATATGGTTCAAAGTTTAAATATAAAGTAACAATTTTTTTAAACGGTCCATTTTTAGGTTTTACCACAAGCGGATATAATGTTGAGGTTGGTATAGGTCAAGCAAAGCCGGACGGTCTTGAGGGTGCGTAGTTTTTTGAGAGTCGCGTGACAGATCAAAGTCATCTGGAAATGCCCGAAGATTTACGTGGACAACGATCCAACACAGGCGAACATCCGTCATTTCATGCAGGATGGAGCTTCGCTGCAATTGGCAGACGAGAATTCGTTGAGTAACCTGCACGGTCATGTCATCTGACACCCTGTGATTTCCCCCAGGAGGCTTTCTCAAGGATCGCGTTTTTGCAAGACTCTTCGCGGACAGTTTCTCTCCGTTGAGAAACTTTCACGTAAATGAATTGATCAAGATAGGTATCAATTTGAACCCTTCTCCGTATCCCTTTTGTAATTTCTTTTAATAAATTCATTTTTTTTTCTCTCTCAATGCAAATTTGTAGTCTGACTGATGCTGATCTCTGTATTAGAATGTACATTACCAAAAGAAGTAATTAAAGACGTGTGAAAATAATTGATAGAATAAAGAATGAAATGGCTAAATCAGTTTTGATACTATTAGACCCAGAAAGTATTTAGAGCGACATCTCTATAAGGGGCACTACAACCTATATGAGACACCAAATGATATTAAATTTAGTAGAAACTGACGTGGAGGAGAATAGCTCCAGTTCCACTATTGAATCGTCTTCAAAACAATGAGTAAATGTTTGACAATTTCTATAAGCAGATATATAGTTTTTCCAATTTTTTATTATCTTTCAAGATTTTGACTCCGTTCAGCAAATATTAATGATGTTTTGCTCAGATTCTCCTACAAGGAGCTGGTAATTGATTTTGTGAGGAGTCAAATGTTTTGAGCAAAATCTAGCGAGCAATCGTCATTGAGTAGAAATGTCGACAAACTAAAAAAGAGCGAGAATATTTGAAATGTTTTGAGAAATCCAGCCACGTGTTTCACAACGAGGTTCAGCTCGAACCCTAATCTTCATTCTTGTTATGTGTTTACTGCAAACTTGTCAAAGAGTGACACAGATAGTCAAATATTCCTTTTAGAAGCATCAAATGTGATAAAATTTTTCAATGTGAGTGTTAAAAATAAAGTCTTTGATGAACTAGAGCTCACGAACTGAAAGACGAGCTGTATATTTTGAAAATAAATCTTATAGAGGTTACAATAAATATTCCATTACAATTTTAACCCGTAATCTACATTTAAAACAACATACTTCCAATTTGGTAGTACAACTACTAACTTTTCAACGTTTTTTTTTTTGGTTGCATTTTATCTGTCATATGGTGGAATGGTTGAACTTCAAATATTGAAAGTAGGTATTGTTCAAATAAAAAATAATTGATGTTGATTCTCATACAAAGTGTGAAAACATCTGTTCGGAGTCGATAAAAGGAAAACAACACGCTACATGACACTAACGCGATAAAACACCGTCTGTCATCGTAAATTTTACTCTATTATCAGGATCGACTCGACTGATATGATTTCAGGTAAATAATGAATATATTTTCTAACATATTACCACCAAGCGCGGTTTCAGATAGGGTAGTTGTTCTTAAATACTTCTGATATTACAAAATTTTGAATGAAAAACAACTCGATGGTATGTGAAGATGATATAAATCTCACCGATGACTGCGTCAGTGATAATTTACAGCAAGCCAAAAACTACTAGTTACAACAGACTTTTCTTCAGCCAACAACTGCGGAAATCGAACGGTTTGGTTCGAAACGTATGAATTAAATATTGCCTATAAGTTAAACATCATTTTCTAACCTTTTTTTGTAAGTTATGATCATTTTACTTTACTATTCCAACAAATTGTTTGAATTTCTCATAAATATCCACCATATTACTATCAAACAATTACTGAAAATTGACAGGTTTTTGAGAAACTGCTCGGGAAAAACAAAACATTTCACAGATTTCTCACCAAATCATTTTTCATACCGAATGGGTTCTAATCTCCTTGGACGCTCTTGTTTGCTACGTACTGCGATAGATGAAGTTACCCCATTAGCATGGAAATAAATACAGTTTAAAAAATCCAGAAAACACGCTTTTAAAGCACATCAAACTATTTGTTTTCAAATAAGCTTACAACAATAATAAATTGAAAATAGTACTATCGCGAAAAAAGCGTCGGGCGCTTGATGTACCAGAAATATGGAACAAAGCACCCCACTTTTTTTCACAATAAAATTAGTATTTTTCATTCATTATTGTTCCAAGATTATTTTAGGAAAGTATTTTGTTTTTTCGTTTTTTTTAAACTAAATTTTTCATTTTCAGTTTTTCAATTGATACAACCCTTGTATAATGGCTTCGCTGCTTATATACCTACATCTCGTCGAAACTTGTATTGAGTCGTAACGATGTATTTGGTAAGGTTACCAAAATACTAAACTTCAACACGGAAATCGGAGGTTCTAATCCTCTGTATAATGAAATATTTTATTAAATAAACATACAGGTATTGAAAAGCGTTCGAAAAGGAGAAAATCGCTAGTGGGAATTTGATTTTTAATCAACAGATGCAGAGAAATTTTTTATTTCTGTTTTATCGTTGTACATTATGATTTATAGAAAAAAACCAAGAAAAACAGCTTCCATTGGCGCTCGAAGCGATTATGTAGCTGACTAATTTAATCTTCAGACTTTTTCTTTCAACAATCATAGATAGTTTAAGTATACAATAGAATTTATTCGAGCCTATCTTTTAGAACAGTTCTAGGTGCTTATTTCACGATCCGTCATTTGTCTTGTTTAATTGTATAAGTTTATTTAGAAGCAGAAACAAACGATTTGCATGAATTTCCCATTTGCATTCAAAAGTTCGGTTGCTAGAATAATTGACTGCTCCGGGAGGCGTTGCTACTACTACCCACCCACCCGACGAAATTCTACATATTGTTCATTTGAATATTTGAATTACGTTGTGATTAGTTTGAAGTATGTTTCCAAGGTTAATATTATTTAATTAACAGTTTTGATATATCAATTATTAAGTAATCCGAAATTGACGATTATATATTATATATACATATAATAATTAATCTGTGGAGTTTCGCTCCATTTGAAGGGGACAAGTTTCTTAAACCTTCATAACAATACCTTCGGAAACAAAAGGTTTAATCAACCGAACCCTTATTCGGCAAATATTCATTTTCTACGAGCATATCGTTTGTTTCTTCAAATGAAAACAAATTGAGTTCAACCGCGAATATTATCTCGGGAAATAAACGACAACAATGGGTTATACCATTTATGTGGAGATGCTTATTTCAGTTTTGAAGCTTAGATACTTTGTCATGGGTACGTGAATTTGTTCCGTGAAACGTAATAAATTAATTCAATTGTTTTTTCCGTGAAAGAGTTCGTGTTTGTTTAATTCTGATTATTTCCAACAAAATTTTCATCAACAGTATTTATCATTAGACATTTTCACTATTCTGTTAAATCAATTGACTGAAACTACTCAAAAAATACAAATCGTATAATGCCAAGCAAGCACAAACTCTATTAAATTCGAGTAGGTCGAGTGGTGCCTGGTATATGAAGATGTGGATATTGATCTTGAACTTTTCTGTTGTAGTCTTCGGGAAAGGCGTACATTGTTAGTTCGCACTTCTTCAAAGCCTGCAAGTGGACTCGCGAGTTCATGAGTCACGTCTGCCTGTGGAGTAGGTCTTGCAAATACTGCTAGTGGTGATGGATTATGTTGGACAGCTCGGAAGAGTATCTGACTTGGTAATATCGGTAAAACTGACTCAGATCAGCGACCTTTCTTCTTCCTCTTAAGCTGTCCAAATTTCTCTCGAATTGGTCTCTTCTGTATTGAGTTAGTATCTTCATAGTATGCTTGGGAGCCGGGCTCCAAATATGCGAGCAATACTCTCCAAGGATGGACAAATCTGGGCCTTGTAGAGGATTAGAAGATGTTGCTTTTCGTTCTTAAACAGGGCTCCAAGTTTTAGCGATGCTACCTTGGCTAATTCGGCCATGTGACTATGCCAGGCCCAGATAGAACCAAATCCTTGTAAAAATAGCAGCCTGGGCTGCATTAAACTCATTCCAGGATGTTTTTAAGATTGGTTTGATAATGATGATCAGCTGCATACGGATTTGGTTGTTAGCAGAGTTTATTGGGACATTTGATTTGAACGACGTGCTATTGTCGGTGAAGCTATAAATCGGGTTTGAAGTTTTGTTATTGTGCAGTTTTGTTGTTGAGTAGTTGACAAGATGCATCCCTGGGAAACACTAACATCGATTCCAAACCTTTCTAAGATGTGTGATGTGGTTCAGTGTTGCATCATGCAATTTTACGAGAAATTTGTATTTAAAACGTGAAAATATGAATACTGCATAAATTTTCCAATAATAAAATTGTTGAAGAAAACGTGGCTTCAAACAGAAATTTGTTTACCGAAGAGGCCGTTATGAGAAAATGTTGTCAGTTTTTATAAATTCCTATTAAAATTATATATAAAAGAAAATGATTAATTAATCGTTTCGAAAACTTTCTCGTTTTGTTCGTTATTTTGCATGACCAAGTATTACTCTCGACGTCTACTTAAATGTCTTTTTTTTTTTTCTAGACTTGAGATTTGAAAACTTCACAAAACTTAAATAACCTTTCACAACCCTCGGTTTCTTATTTAGTTCTAATTTCTCTCTTGTTCGAAGTTCGCCTCAAGACAATTAACACAAGTTTACTTAATATAACGGGTTTAGTCAAGTTCATAATGTCGTTACAAATAAAGTAATGAACGAGATGTAATCGTCTGCGGGTAAACAACTACAGTACATGGTATAAATAAAATGTAGCTAACATAAGAAAAATATATATAAGTTAAACAAGGGTTGTTAATGTAAGTTGATATATTTTCTCAATAAAATTTCTGTCATTTTGCTTGTTAATCGTTATTTTTGACAATTTCTTGCTAATTGTTTCGATATGGTACTATTTGAAGTATGGTATTCAATCGTTAATTTTCTTATGGTAACCCCGACTCTGTTATCTGCTCTTCTTACCAGTTTTTCCGCTTTTTCTAAGGAGAAATTCTCGATTTCCATCTTTTTGATACCATATCCGGTATTCCATCTTCGCATTCGGCTAAAACACGACGCTAAATTCTTTCGTGACAAATATTTTGATTTTGAAAAAGGCAAATTATGTCAAGCTTAGATACATCCCTGTCCAAGCAAATTATAAATGGTTTTTCTTATTTCTAGCTTATAGAACATAAAAAAATAAGAAATGGCATCAGCGCGATTTGAACCTGGGATCTCCAGCAAATGAGCATCGCACTTTAGTCACTACACTACGGAGACCTTAATAATACGTTTTTGTACGCGTAAGTGATGTTTTGCGCACTCGAAAGTGTGTCTAAAGTACGTACTTTACGTACGTTAGTAGAAAAAATTACTTGTTTAACTAATGTTGAGAAAACCATCTTGCAATTTAGTAATCTTACGTAATGCCTATTTAGACTAATTTAGTGGGAGACTCGTATGAAAAAAGTCTTATTTGATATTTATAAATCATTTTGACAATGTGTCATCAAGATCTTCATTATTAGTTACCAAATTTTGATCGTTTTAATGATAGATATATACAAGGAATTTCTAAATTTATGCGACAAAATTCGGGAGGCGGTTGCTCGTATGAAATGGGTGGGATGGGTCTTTCTTCTAACAAAATTTCCTCAGCCCTCCGATTTTGTTATAGGAAAGACCCATCTGAACTTCATACGAGCAATCGCCTCCTGAACTTTGTCGCATGAATTTAGAAACACCCTGTCTATCTAATAAAATAGAAAACGTATGTAACGGATTCGATATTTTGTTAAAAATGTTTAGATAGCGAGTTTATTAACATAAATTTATGTATAACGAAAACAAATAATATCGTTCACTAACTATAATAAAGTTTTGGTAATGATTGTGTTTATAAAATTATACACCAGCCCATATTTTCCATGTAAATAGCTTGAATCATTTGTGTATTACAGGAATCCATTGCTTCTTAGAAAACGACAATAATTGTTGAATTAATAATCTATTGAACAATAGCTTTATAAACATAACGACTCAATTATTAATAATTTTATTCAAGTTGATAGAAACGTGACTTTAAATTTTAGTATGACAATAAATAGGACAGTTATCGATTTTTATATTACCATCAGCATATTATGATGATTTACTACATATTCCATGCATATTTGGGTTTTTTGTCACTTGAATATTTATAAAAAACGTTCATATATAAGCAAATTCTGAAGAATTCGTGTCGAAATCACTGAATTTATAACTGAACTGCTTAATTCTTAAAAACAGATAGAATATTCCAGGTGGTCAATTAGGGATTTCCGACTACGCTGGTCCACAATACTTTTTTGACACACGAAAACTTATACCAAATTTTGAATGTACTACGGCCACCAAACAATAATATATCAATGGACAAAAATTGACACATCAGGTTCCTTTGTGACCTCAAAACATAATTTTTTTTGAAAAGTACAGAAATCAGAAGCATTTATAAAAAATATTCCTCAATGTACAATAAATAGCTATGATTTTCGTGAATTTTTGGCTTCTGGTAGGTCTCTTTTAAGTCTTCAACAGTGATCTGCTTTTTTTATCTCGATACTGTGATAAACCCCCATCTATAATAAAAAATTCATCAAAGGCGCGTCCACCATTTATAAAAAAATCAGATTAATGGCGCCGCGCGAATTCGCCGAATTTTGAAATTTCATTGTAGCTGGACAGGGCCGGCCCAAGGACCCATTTTGTGAGCTTGTTCGCAACAATACATAATTTAGTTAAATGCGATCAATTTACAATCGCTTAAACTAAGTTATTTAAACAAAAAGACGTAAATGAGGTTAGAAAAGTTCAAAAAACTTGATGTCACTGAAAAAAAAAAATTTTTTTTGAATAAGGGTACATCAAAACATAAATTATCACAAAGTTCGTGCGACAAAAGTATTTACCAGTGCTATTTTTTCAACAGATGCGAGGGTTGATGTTTACAATTTTGATTCATAATTAATTCATTAATCCATCACTTCATCAGTGACAGAATGGATCAATGTGAACGTTAGTTTTTCGGTAAAAGAAAGTTGTTTCTGAGGACTGCAAAATTTGTTTTGCTTATATCGATAGAAAAATATTCTATAAAGCTTGTTGTATATAATATTCAAAATTTAGGCAGTTTGAAAAAATACTCTTATTCTAGGTACCAACTCATCGGACATTTTTGATGTTATAGCATGTCGGGACAAAGTTACACAAATAAAAATGCAAGATTCGTAAAAAAATCAGTTACCTTAAAACTGTAGCCCGTCTTTCATGACTTCATATATGAACAACTAGAATTTATGCTGATTTATCTGATAATTTGTGCAAATATACATCTGAAAAAAGTACAAAATACTCAGGGCCGGATTAAGATTTATAAGGCCCGGGGATAAAATAATGACGGGGCCACCTTAAGGAATTCGAAAACCCGGAAAAATTCACAAAATAATATCAATACGTTAGATTTGTGGTATCAACACATCGAAAAATACAGAATAATTTCCAAATGATGGGGCCCTCTTGGACCTGGGGCCCGGGGTTATGCTATAGCCCCCTTAAGCCGCTAGCTTAATCCGGCCCTGAAAATACTATTTGCAAACGATTTTCGGAGAAATATTTCAATAAAAATGTTCCCGATGGAAGTACATTAAGAGAATATGAGCTTCACATTCACATTTGCTCTGAAAATTTCTTTCGATTTTAAGAAAGATGTCAATTGCTCGGAAAAAAATCATTATACGCGGAAAATTGAGGAAAATCCATGAAAATTGGATATACATTATAATCTATGGTTTTTACAATACGTGGATAAAAAATACTAACTGAAGCAGAAGAAATGCCGAAACTAAAACAATGCAGATATAATAAAAAGACTACAATAAACGTCGAGGAAAAAATGTAAGTTATTTTTTGTAATTAAAATGAAAGCAGGTTGTTAAACTTATGATAGATGATAAAAATTTTTGGATAATAAAAAAAAAATAGTTCAAGAATAAATGGGAATATTTCGTGACAGTATCTAATCATATTTTGATGTACCGTGAGAATGTGCCGTAAAAATAATTTATTATGACAAATATTGTGAAATTATTCCACCTGAAGAGTATGCGAAAATAAACTTTCAGGCAATCAAATTTCAATTGACTATTCGGTTATGACATTCAGGATGCGTCATAACATAGTGATAAGTTGATTAGAATGTAGTGATTCATAAAAATAATGATTAAAAATATTCAGTATTTTCTTCACCTGCATGAAAGTAATTAAATCGAGCGAAAGGGTTTTCCTGAGAACTAAATCGACTAGATCAGCATTTCCTTGAAATATAATTAGAAAAAAAATGTTCTTATTTTCTAATAAGGCATAAAAGTTATATTGTTATCAAAGAGATAAGAAAATTTTCAAAAAAAGCAAATTGATCAGAAATTGATCAGAAAAGCAGAAACTACAGGAATTAGCATTAGGCAATATATATGGGGTAAGCTCGAAAGGGTACAAATACTGAAATTTTCAAAAACCTCCTTAGCAATATTTCCTTATTAGAAAATACTCCAACAAGACACGATATTTCTAAGTCAAAATTCAAGATCATATCACAAATCTGATATACCACAGGAGATTCCACTTGACACGATCCTTTATCTTACACAATTAACGTAATAGATAACATCATTCATAAAATCCAACCCCATTAAAATAAAAGTAGTGCATATTTAAACGAAATAATTATTATTAAACCATACTACAAGTACCAAATGACAAAATAAAACAAATACCAAACAGTAATGAAACGCGAAATAAGGATCTATATAGAGGAAGATATCATAAAGTAAAAACACAGAGGGAATAATATAAGAAGAAATCAATCTAAAAGTATGAATTCTAGAAACCACCTGAGAAGATTGAGAACAGCGAAATAGCAAAAGACGGAGAAGTACTTGGACAAAAAACCTATTTGTGTAAGAAGCATAAAGAAAGAAAAAGAAAATAAGTATTAATGCAATGCGAAGATTTCATCGAAAACGAGCAATATTGTGAAATATTTTAGATTAGATTTCTTTTGATATTTATTACAACATATGAGTATTAACATGAAATCTGTTTCAACAATAGAAAAAATTTGAATCCAAAATACGTAGAGTGGTCCGACAGTCTCCACTTGTTTTACAATTGAACTTGCTGCTACGACCCATTTTATTATAGTAGATTTCGAATGACCACACAGTCAAATTGTTTTGACAAATGTCTCTAATTGTGACCGTGACTATTCCAGAAAATATTAAATTGGTTAACGATATAATTCTAAGTGACCGGCGTCTAAAAACACAGAAAATTACAGCACAGACCTGATTTTCCACAACAAGTGTTCGAAGGGTTCTACATGAGCATTTCAATATGAAAACGGATAATGAAACTAGAATCTTTTACTATAATCCAAATAAGATTCCACGGAGTGGCATCGGAAAGAAGAGCCCGTGCTAAAAAGAGCAAAGCTTACGAAAATCACCAAAAAAGTAATGGTTACAATTTTTTGGAATTGCGGGGGTATCCTTTTGATTGTCTTCAAGGAATCAAATATAACCGTGAACGCGATATATAACTCTGACTTACTAAGGAAGTTGCGTCAAAAAATTATTGAAAAAATGATGGACAACTCTAGGTACATATGTCATATTCAGTTTTTGTGAAAATTTTGCTTATATGAATATCTATCTATCAAATATTTTTTTGTAATCGAGTCTGTTACAAAGATTTTTGAAGCTTTATAATTAAATGTTTCTTGATATTTCATTGATGATTTTTTAATCTAATTCTTAATTATTAAGATGTCTGTCCTATGTCAAAATTACCAATATTATTACAAGAAACTTTTCATGATTTATTTTTTAGTAATTTCTATTTAGAAATACTTTGTTAGCTGACAATAATATTTGTTTATCCTTATTTTGCACATCTTAGTTTTCAGGATAATTATTTTCTTGTAATGCTTTTGAACAGCCGGACATCGGAATTAAGGATTTTGAGAACCATTCTGTTTTTGTGTTAGTGTTGATTTTACTCAGTTAGACATAAACATTATATCGTTCAATCTCGATCATTAAATTAAGTTTATTATGATAAGAATTGAATATCTGATTTATATTTTCAATTTTATTTTTTGGTAGCGGTAAACTTGAGACAGATTTGCTCAAGATTTCCCTGTACGCTACAACACTTTATATGGATGCTCCAATGAAATAACCATCAAATTACTTCGTGTACAAATTTGAAGTACGTTGAGGTGAATGTCACTTAAGGTAACTACATTAGATAAAATTCATTCCTCAAATCGAGATAAAATCGACTTATAGGGGTTCATTGGAATATGATGTGTGATATGAGTGATTTGTATAAAACCGATCTAGGTAAATAATTGAATTATTTCACAATTGGCGAGCTCTAATATCAAAATTCATTCAAATCAAATTTATAATTTATAGCGGGCAATATTGTTAAATTCCCTGAATCGATATTTGATTCCATTAATCTTATTTGAATGTTAATTAAATTATAACATATACACCCACGTTGAAAAAACATATGGGAATACATGAAAATTGTTGAAATTTGATTAAATTCAGATGGGATGTTAATAAAAGCATTCGATAAAATCGAAACCACTGTACTGCCACTGTATAAATTGTTATATTAAAAGTAACAAAAAATAATTTTTAGATTGTGGTACAGCCTTCGGCATAATTTGTAAAAATATACGAGGGCGTGCACAAACTACTGTACTTCGCTGTAGTTTCTTTCAGTGATCCTAACATATGGTAGTCGTAAGATGATAAGTCCAAGAGCGACATATTTGTAGAATTGTACTTTTTAATTTCTATATCTTCTCTGTTCGGTTTGCACCACTCGAAACTTCGACGACACGACAATCTAATCAGTAGAATGAGATAGAAAGTGATATAGCATTGTTCTTTCTTTCCTTATCAGTAGTTAGGTCCACTTAAACAATATCCAATACCTCGCTCTCTATGGGAATATCACACCATCACGACTTTAATCGAAAATGGATCCGTACTATTTCCAATCACACCGAGAATTGAAAGATGTTGGTTAACCTATCAGTTAACTTTTGATTTTTTTACACTCTTTAGTGAAGGAAATGAAACGAAAAATTTTTATTAACAGTGTGAACTAGAACATTGTCATGAAGAAAGTGGACACCTCAGCTGGTTTTGCAGCACCTTTTTGTCGATATTCTGTTGACGCAACTGCTTTAAGTTAGAGTAATTTGTCTAGTTCACGGTTCTATTTGCTTCCTTGTCTTTGGTGCTTTTTGTGACCTTTGCTTTTTTGCCACGGGCTCTCTTTTCCGATGCTACTCCATGGAATCTTTCGGATGTCGGACGAGTTCATACCACGGTTATATAGTGGGTGTCGTCATCTCTATGAAGACACATTCGTGAAGAGCAGCCTTGAGAAGCGAACCAGGTTGGACTGGAACATTGCCATGAAGCAAGCTCACATCTCGGCTAATTTTGCCGCGCCTTTTTCATCTTAATTTTTTAACGCAACTGCATTAGTAACTCGGAGTTATGTATTTCGTTCACGGTTATATTTGATTCTTTGAAGACAATAAAAAAAAACTCCCGCAGTTCCAAAAAATTGACATACTTCAAATTTGTACACGAAGTAATTTGATGGTTATTTCATTGGAGCATCCATATAAAGTGTTGTAGCGTACAGGGAAATCTTGAGCAAATCTGTCTCAAGTTTACCGCTACCAAAAAATAAAATTGAAAATATAAATCAGATATTCAATTCTTATCATAATAAACTTGAATTCATGATCGAGATTGAATGATATAATGTTTATGTCTAACTGTGTAAAATCAACACTGACACAAAAACAGAATGGTTCTCAAAATCCTTAATTCCGATGTCCGGCTGTTCAAAAGCATTGCAAGAAAATAATTATCCTGAAAAATAAGATGTGCAAAATAAGAATGAACAAATATTATTGTCAGCTAACAAAGTATTTCTAAATAGGAATTACTAAAAAATAAATCATGAAAAGTTTCTTGTAATAATAGTGGTAATTTTGACATAGGACAGACATCTTAATATTTAAGAATTAGATTAAAGAATCATCAATGAAATATCAAGAAACATTTGATTATAAAGCTTCAAAAATCTTTGTAACAGACTCGATTACAAAAAAATATTTGATAGATAGATATTCATATAAGCAAAATTTTCACAAAAACTGAATATGACATATGTACCTAGAGTTGTCCATCATTTTTTCAATAATTTTTTGACGCAACTTCCTTAGTAAGTCAGAGTTATATATCGCGTTCACGGTTATATTTGATTCCTTGAAGACAATCAAAAGGATACCCCCGCAATTCCAAAAAATTGTAACCATTACTTTTTTGGTGATTTTCGTAAGCTTTGCTCTTTTTAGCACGGGCTCTTCTTTCCGATGCCACTCCATGGAATCTTATTTGGATTATAGTAAAAGATTCTAGTTTCATTATCCGTTGTCATATTGAAATGCTCATGTAGAACCCTTCGAACACTTGTTGTGGAAAATCAGGTCTGTGCTGTAATTTTCTGTGTTTTTAGACGCCGGTCACTTAGAACAATATCGTTAACCAATTTAATATTTTCTGAAATAGTCACGTTCACAATTTGAGACATTTTTCAAAACAAATTGACTGTGTGGTTATTCGAAATCTACTATAATAAAATGGATCGAAGCAGCAAGTTTATTTTCTCTTTCTTTCCTTATGCTTCTTACCCAAATATATGTGGATTTTTGTCCAAGTACTTCTCCGTCTTTTGCTATTTCGCTGTTCTCCATCTTCCCAGGTGGTTTCTAGAATTCATACTTTTAGATTGATTTCTTCTAATATTGTTTAAATATTATTCCCTCTGTGTTTTTACTTTATGATATCTTTCCTCCTCCATATAGATCCTTATTTAGGGATTCATTACTGTTTGGTATTTGTTTGTTTGAAAATGCCGGTCTGTGCTGCAATTTCTTTTGTTTTTAGGCACCGGTCCACTAAATTAATGTTTTCTGGAGTAGTAGTCATCTCTTGCACGCGAATCTTGTTCTCAGCGATACGACTTAGACCCTTTTTAAATTGTTAAAAATAATAGACGCCAGTCACCGTTCCTTTGGTATTAATCCTTCTTTAGTCAAAATTTTATTACGGCTGGAACCTCGATTTTCAAAACAACCTGACCGAGTAATCGTTCGAGCTCCACTGTAATAAAATGAATCAAAGCAGCAAGTTAAAACTGGCACGTTCTATTTACTATCCGAAGCCAAGAACTCAATTCGATTTATTGAATTATGTTTTAGTCATAAATACATAATCGAAACAATGATAATTGACAATGGCACCATTTCAAATGGATATGTCTAGAATGACGTCAGTATAAATTGCGGGATATAAGGGATTTAAATTAAATGTCGGACCTTATTCATTTACAGTTTACGTGGTGGTTGAATCTAGGATGGAAATCTGTTCGGGATTATAATTCTGACGTGTATCAGGACTGGCATTTTCCTTATTCGTCTTTAAACTCTACGTATTCATATTTTGTACATTCAGCGTTTTATCAAAACTGACGTGATTATATCAACGGATTAAATTTCCTTATATATATATATATATATATATATATATATATATATATATATATATATATATATATATATATATATATATATATATATATATATATATATATAACAGGAGAATGTGAATAATTCTAGTAGCATACTAGAAATATGTTCAGCTGAATAATTAATTCGAATATGGCAGTTTACATTATTCCCAGAAACGTTGCAGATGCAAAATAAGAAATAAACGTATTTACATTGTTACGATTTGATACCATGTAACAGTTTTCTCAAGTTGGTTAATAAAATAAAAAAAAATAAATAGAATTTTATTTGGAATGAATGAATTTACATTTGTTTTCATTTTGTTTTGATTAATTTTATATATTTTATTTTTGTGATCTGAATTATTTACTCATTAAAATGAAAAGTTGAGATCATTATACAAAACTTGTTAATATTTAAAAAAAAAATCTTCATTATAAACATTCGTTTTCATTTACTGGTCACTATTGGTAGAATGTCTGGTCTATTGCTAATTAACCTCTATGCACATCGCGGCTGTCCACATGTTTAATTGAATATAGAGGATGTCTCCAAAAAAACTCGAAAAGAAATTGATATTTTTCTAGATAACGTATAGTTGCGCTCAAAAATTAAATAGAGGTAAAAGTTGATAATTTCGAGTAGATTACTTTCCCAAACAAGGTTTTTTTTAAGTTCTAAGATTATTATGGAACAAGAAGAACTGAATAAACTTTTAAATTATGTCTAAAATTATACACAAACCTGAGTTTTTCGAAAAAATTTTTGGTTGCGAGAACTAACTGTAAAATTATTAAGTAATAATTTCCTTGACAGCTGTCATGTTCAAATGTCATAATTGTCATACATTATTTTCCACACATACATATTTTTATCTAAAATATAGACTGTACATGTTATTTGCTGGTAACATCAATCAAAATTCCAACTGTTGAAATTCGATTTCTAGTTATTTTTCCGTCAATGGCGAATATATGAATGCCCTAGGTGTTAACTTGAGAGAGAGGGGGGGGGAAATGCTTTATTGCCAAAAATTACTTATAATTTGTAGACAAATTATAAGTAAACAAACAAAAAAACTAAATAAAGATAAAAATAAAATAAAATTTCAATATACAGAAGAAATGATGATGATATCGGTTTGATTTCAATTGGCAAGTGATTGTGCATATTTTGCATTGTAAAATATTGAGCCCTTAACTAATTCTGAATGTGGAGTAGGTACGTTAAGGTCGTGCTCCGCGTTCCTAAGTGCATAGGTCTGCAACGATCTTTCTGAAATTGGAGTATCGTTTTTACGAATTAGGCAAAAGGATTCAAAGATGAATAAAAAAGGAAGACTCGGAATTTTTAATCTTTTCAACAAGTTCCCGCAATAAGCCCTGCTTCATTAAAGGCATAATAAACTGTTAAGGACCTGCAGGTACAATTCTTTAGAAATTGATTTCAGCGCTAAGCAGGATGAACTCAATTTTTTAGATAATGCAGCAATATTCAACTCCCATTTCAAGGAATTGTCCACCACAAGCCCTAAGAATTTTACACATTCAACGATGTTAATGTCAATGATGGAGTTATTTAATAAAAAATGCTGCAACGTAAGATTCAGAAGATTAGAATCGCACCATGATTTGAGTGTGTTTAGGTGAAGACCTAAATAGGGCCTAGTACTGAGCCTTGGGGCATTCTATTTGTTTTCAAGAAGAAATCGTTGTATCAACCCTTACAAGCTGACTTCTGTTGGTAAAGTATGACTTAAACCATGCGAGAGGTGTTCCCCGTAGTACTGCAATTTGTTAATTGAAATATTATGATTAAGACAATAGAAAAATCACAAAAAGTTGTTACAGTGGAGTGATGGCTAAATGACTAAAATAGAAAGAATTCTTCGATATCACACTGGATTTAAGGTTGAAAAGGGGAATCATTTCGCGAGGAATATTATTCGCAGCTTTGAATAAATCTTCTTGCTCGTGATTGAGGCCAGAATGGTTAAATATTTTAGTAATACTTTTGTGATAAATTTTAATATGCCCAGCTCCTGTACAAAAGAAACATGGATTATATGATTTTTATCCCATTTTATGATACCTTGCGACTAATAAACCGGATAACTTGACACGTTGAAACCTCATTGCAGTAAGGTTTTGAAGTTTAAAATTTTCGCACCGAATCTCCATAAAATTTTCGAACATAATTCAAACTCTACGGAGATTATCAGTGATAATTATTACAAAGCAATAATTTCCATACATATTTGTCCACAATGTGATTTTCCAGTTTGGTCATCATTATTCAATTCATTCCGAACAATTGTATGAATAATTAGGCCAAAAATTTCAATTTTTATTCCATTTTAAAGGTTTTTTGAAAAAATTTTTATATAAGACTTAAATCGTGAAAATTTACAGTTTTGTATAAAAAAATTAGTTTTTAATCACGTTTCCAAAGAGACTTCACCTACCAACCCATAGGTTGACAAATCATTGAGCTATCGAAGCTAGTTTACATTTGGGAAATTAGAAGGTCAAAGAATTATGTAAAAATTGACCAATTCTCAATGTTGTATTGCCACGAGGGGAATAGTCAATAAATTGATTATAGTTTAGTGAAAATTTTATTAAAAAATGCCATCAAAACAGAGAGATGAATAAACTAGGAAAATACGTTAAATAGTTAATGAAAACAACAAATGATGAACGAATATATTAATAGGAGAAGAATAAAATAACAGGAACAAGTCCGAATCAAATGTATGTCAGAGATGGTACTACAATTTCCATCAGGAAAAAATGAAAGTAGAAGATATAAGAAGTTGGTTGGTGTAAGTAGGAAATTGGGGACGAAAGGCACTACAAAAAAAGATAAACATGATTTGGAACTTACAAAATTTTGAGCGGTAATAGAAATAAATAATGAACGAAAAATGGTATCTAATTTCGACAAATTAGTTAAATATTTACTTTCAATAAAATTTAAGATAATTCCTTAATAACCATAAAAATTTTCTATATTTGACAAGTAATAATTTATAATTTTATCATATTTACAACTATTTATGATCCACGGACGAAAATTTCTGATGTCATTCTCTCAATTACAATTTCCAAAAATCTTAAATAATAATTATGAAAAAAATTGTTCAGTTTAAATGAAGTTTTCAAATCATTCATTTTCTTTCAATCGTTTCAAAATTTAATCAATCATTTCCTGGGTACAAAATTACGATTTATTCAGTACAAACCAAAATCCTTATCGGAATGTTATCCAGACCTCTTCGGTAACGGTCAGAATCAAACTTCGAAAAAAAAATAAAAAACAAAATAACACACCTGATTTTCCCGATTATAATCACCGATTACAATCAAAACAACTGCATACTCATGCTTATTATAATAAACACGAAACAACAACAACAACAACAAAAAAAACACTTCTTTCTTGCGGCGAGTTTGACGACTGTACTCGCCGCTGTTACCACTTGATCGAGTTGGTTGATGGCATGGCCATCCGCGATTTTCCACAAAGAAAAATAGTCGACAGCGACGACGGGATCGACATCGAAGAAAGCGACGGCAACGTGAATGAATTGCGAGCAACGAGATTACAACGACTCGTTCGAAGCGACCTCTTCGTTGGCTTGCGCATTACTGTTAACCGGATCGCGAACGCAGCTAACGGAGAAAATCGGGCCGCCGATTGTGCGAAGATTTGAGCATTCGTTCGAGATCGGGGAGTTCGCGTTCTAAAAGACAAAAGCAGATGACGTTGAAGAGAAAAATTAGGAGAAGGAGGAAGAAAAAGAAGAAGAAAACGTAACAGATGAAAACATAGGTGCGAACCGTGTGTATGTGCGGTCGACGCCCTCTGACGTCTATATGTTTGTACGGTCGGTGATGTACGATTGTACAGAAAACAGCTGAAGTATTTTTTTTATTGAAATTTCCTTCATAATTTGAACGATTTGATCCATATTATGAATTTATATAGAAAAAATTATTGATTATAATAATATTAAAACAAAGATTTACATTAGTAGCAATGCAAGCACGAAAAAATCCATTTCTGGACGTGTAATGAACAATACTTTTTATTAAACTTATCCGAAAGCAACGCAAAAAAGGATAAGAATTGAATTTAGAGTATTTTTGTTCAAAATAATCAAAATACATCGTTATAATACCAAAAATGATCAACATTTATACAGAGTGTTTCAAAAACAGGTGATTTCGTCTCTAGGATAAATAGAAAACTAAAAGTAATAACCGATGCTGGTATAAAGTATTGATAAAGTTATTAATTAGTAAGCATTATTTGAATGGGAAATTTTTCACGAAAATCCAGTTGAAACTGTATATATTTCAAAGTTAAATAAGAATGGACATTGAGCTATTGGAGGACTTGAACAAAAAACATTTTGATGATCGTTTATTGCGGTTCTGGGACTCAAACTGTTGTTTGTTTGAAACTAAGGACCCCAAGACCCCTGAGTACCCATAATTATTTTACTTTAACTACATTTTACACGGCAATAGCATTTGCCATGGAAAGCTTTCATTCATTGATAGTTGTGACGTTGAATAATTACATTTCTGAGACTTAGTTATTTGTTAAATTAGATATTGTTAATCAAATTTTGAATACACTGTTATTAACCTTAGGCGAGTGTTTGAGAAACTCTAGTTTAGCTGTTAAGCGTTATGCAGAAAAGTTTCCTCGAAGAAACTTTCAATTAAGAGCCATTGAACGACTTTGTCGAGAAACTTGGAATGTGAGACCTAAAAAAATAAATTCTGGTATGCCAAGAATAACAAGAACCATTAAAGAAAATATAATTTTATTTTTAGTTCATCAAAATCCAAGAGCAGCGTAAGGAACGTGGCAAAACAAACAAATACGTCTTCTTCAAGTACTTCGTGGATACTTGAAGAGCAACAGCTACATCCTTATCATTACAGAAAAGTCCAAGACGATCTATCGGTTATAGTGGATTTTTGTCTAATATTACAAGAAGGATAGCCCTCAATCCAATTTTTTGAACTTGTTTATTCGTGAAAACAGAGGACATTTGGAACATCTACTTTATCATTACTTCATACAAGGATCGGTTATTACTTCATAGATTTCAAATCAAAATATTCCGAAAACGGTACACGGTATCAAATTTTAGAAAAAATACATTTTTAATATTTAAGTTTATTTGATATTTTGCTCAATAAAACTACATATTTGTATGAAATTTCAACACATTGTTACCAGTAGTTGCGGCAAAATCGTAAAAACTTTTTTAATGATCCAAACCCAACAAAGATGAGAGAAAAATTTTCCGTGTGCTGCTCTGAAAATGCCACGTCTACGTCTTAGTAAAAACAAGTGTCTTCAGATAAGTATATATTAAAAATTATTTTTTTTTCTCCTGTAAATAAGATTTCCGTGGCGCCAGGATTAATAATGTTGGAACATTTTCAGGATACTTCTAAAAAACTGAGATCACCTGGTTTTTTAATAACCAAAAAACCAAAAGACAACAAATTTTTAAAGGATTTGAATCCTATTTTTGCTTGATAAACTAGAAACAGCATATTTCTACATTTAATTATCGATGAAATCTTCAAATGATTGCTAAATATTTTTTCTTATTTTATAAACGGTACTAAACAAAAGATAATTATTTCTAAAAAAGATAAATTATGTAAAAATTGAATAGAAAACCTTCTGTTTGTTAATTTCAAGACTGGTGTTGAATTTAAAATAACAAATAACGAAATATTAAATGTCTTCTATTCTAGAAAGCGAATCTTGAGCTAACATTTTCTTGTGATTTCAAATATCGATATCTCGAAAAAGCAGCGAGATAACGAAAAATTTGATTAATCATTTTCGTTTTGTGAGATTAGGGCGATACGGAAATCGTATTCACCCCAAATTTTTATGTTAATTACCCCTATTACGAATATTTTCATGAGTGAAGTGCTTTTATTTTAATAATTTTTGTATGAAATTTTACATATAGTTTTTGAAAGTTGGTACTTCATAATAAACGCCATATGGATTCAATATCTGTGTGTCAATCACTACTAAAAAAATTCTCAAAAATTGTATCCCAGCATTAGATCGATAAAAGTATGTTGGCATTTTTATATTTATTCTTGTGAAATCCGAGCAGAAAACGTATGTCGTGATATCATAATTCTCCTGTCGAGACTATATACTTTTAAATTGTTTCAGTTCAACCGCCCCCGAAATTTTTTTTATTACTAAGGGATGAAACTGCAACCTTTCTAAATATATAACCAGATATTTAGCGTGGGAAATTTCCATTCTGTTATAATTGAGAAAGGGTCTAAAAAGAAGTTCCTCCGGAGAGATTATGAGCCATTAAGACGATTTCTTTTTATCTGATACTAAAATCCCAGTATATTACGTTCGTTATATCATACGAAAGAATTGAGCTCGCCAGCATTCACATCCATATTTTAGTAATCTATTATTTTATTAGTTATTTTTTAATGTACGAGGCATATTATTTAAGTAAGTACCGTTTTGCGATTCCGCCGCCGCAACCCCAAGGTCGCCGTTCCTCACGTGGGCGCTGGTTACCTACATCTCTTGTATACGCACTGACGCCATTACAGTCTGATTCTTCATTGTGTACGTTGTTTACCGAGTGTTTAAGATGCCTCCGACAATCGTGAGTCCCACCGATTGTGAAGTTAAACGATTTCTTAGTGCCAAAGACGTAAAACCGATCGATATTCATCGTGAATGATCTGTGAAGTTTACGGACAAAACATTATGAGTTATGGAATGGTAAGTAAATGGGTGAGAGCACAAATGTGCATGATGAAGAACGGAGTAGGCGTCCTTCGGTCGTTAATGAAGATTTGGTGCCGAAAGTGGAGAGAAAACAGACGCTTTCCAATTTCATCATCGCGCGACTACTTTCCTCAATATTCTCGTAGTATTTTATATCGCATTGTGACCGAGAACTTGTGTTTACGTTGGATTCCAAAAATGTTGACGGATTTGCACAAAACCCAACGTTTTAGGCAGTGCATTATTGACTTTCCTGGAGCGGGACCACAATGAAGGCGAAGATTTTTTAGACCAAATTGTTACTGGTGACGAAACATGGGTGGCCTACGTCATACCAGAATCGAAACAACAATCCATGGAATGGCGACATTCATCATTACCCAAAAAAGTGAAGTTTAAGCAAACAATTTCTGCCCGTGTGCACAGTTTTTTGGGATAGAAAAGGAGTATTACTAGTGGAGTTTCGGCCTCGTAATTAGACAATCAATGCAGCGTATTATTGTGAAACATTGACCGATCTATGTAATCCAGAACAAAAGACGTGTCAAGTTGAGTAAGGGTATCGTTTTGCTGCATGACAATGCCCGTCCACATGTGGCTAATCGGACCAAAGATCTCATCAATTCTTTTCAATGGAAAACTGTAGTTCATCCTCCCTACAGCCCTGATCTGGCGCCCAGCGACTACCATTTGTTCCTGCACTTGAAGAAACACCTCGGCGGTCAGCGTCTTCAAGTGGTTAACAAGTCAGGCGGCAGAATTTCATGAGGAGGATATTCAAAAACTTGTACCACGTTATGACAAGTGCATCAATAGTTACGGAAATTATGTAGAAAAGTAGATTAAGGTAAAGGCTTTTATGTAAAAATAAAATTATTGCGATATCTTTGCACTTCTTTTTTAGTTTTTAGCATTAGACGTCGTTTCTCCGTCAAGAGAAGATACTTGATAGTTTCTTCTTCTCCGTTACATTAGTTGTCAGTCTTCATATCTGGAGTACAATATGCGGTGATTACATCAATGGTCTTCTAGATTAAGCGTTTCGTGATTCTTATTATCTTTTTTGTATTCTCTTCAATGTTCCTCGTCAATATCGCTCTAGATGTCGTTCGACCATATACATCCTGGTATTTGATTATGAATCCAATAGCATATTTTATAAATTTCATCGATATTAGCTCTATAACTGTCATTGGCATTATCTCCATTCGTCCCACCTGTAGCATGCCTATTTACCATGTAATTCACTCTAAAGTGTCCAGATACCCAGCAGAGGCTTACTCCAGTATCTATTGAAAGTGAAATGATGCATTCCGTTTCTTAGTCAACATAATTTACAATAAGAAAAGGAGAGTGAACGTCAGGGCATTGCTACTGACGAACTAGTTGTTAAAATTGATAAAAACATTTGAAAAAAAACACATTAATGTGTGAAACTAATTAAAACATTTCAGAAACTTTCCTTATTTTTTTATACAATATTGGTAATATCCAGTATTCTCAAATCACAGAATCAAAGTTTGTAATTTTTGTTTTGTTTCTCGATTTAATTACTTATCGAAGGAGATTCGGTACTTCGTTACGGTAGGGTGTACTATTATTTGGTTAACCACCACGTAGAACGGTCAAGAACCGGAGGAAACGATCCGTGTGCAGTTGAGGAAGACGAACACTGACGGTTTCTGAGTCGTCTACAATATCATCATCATTTATTTCCTGGTTTTAAATTTTTATTTAACCGCAAAAGTTGTTCGAAAATTTATTTAATAACAAAATGTCCATACACGAAATGTACTGTTTGTTGAGCTCGTTACAACATTCCAAGTTAAAGATCTAAATTTTCCTTCATTTACTAATAATAATTAATAATCTAGTTTTTTTTCTTTCGGTCTCGGTAAAATAATCAATATATCGTTATTATATAGCCAGCGATTCGTGCGCCTACATATCCCTTTATTGGGGTGGATTACTCCCCTTGATGTTTTGTTGGTCCTAGCTTCGTTTGTCGGCTATCTGCTTTCTTTTGTCTTTTTGGATTCGGCTACTATTCCTAGGATTCTGGTATCTTCTTCAATTTGGTTTCTCCACGTATTTCTTGGTCTGCCTCTGTCTCCTGGCCATTGTGTCATCCTCCTCACCATTTCTGTAGGTTTTCTGTCTTGCCCAATTTAGTTTTTGTGATTTTACGTACCTTATTATCTTATATTTTATAATATATATAAAAAGTAACCAATTAATTCAATTTTTTGCGATATAATAAAATTTACTGATTATTTTTTAATATTTCGTTCTGTTCACTATAACTTTATAAACTGACTATCGCTGTTAAACAAGCACACATTTATACCAGAAAAGAATTTCTAGAAGTCTAGAAAATAAATAATATGATAAATTCCTACAAACTAAATTCTAAATACAACAATATGAACAAATCGCAGCTATGATAAAAAACACCGACGCATTCGCCAAACTTTAGACTCTTCCACAATAACCGAACAGGACCGGCTTCGCAACATTATTAATAATTTATATATAAATTAATAATTAATGTAGAAATATTATTCACTTCTACAAATGTTGAGTAAAATATATATAATTTTGGAAACATTCAATAAATTTGATTTACTTAATTTCATATCTAGATACAAGTGTTAGTTCTAATGTAGAAACTAAAACTCGGAGGCCTACGGAAAAAGATTTAGAAGCTAAAAATATAACTTATATCCTATCCTCTGTAGTGACCTTCAAGGGAACTAACCCCATTCCTCCTCTTAAAGTCCAGTTTCTGAACGGTTTTCCTGGATTTTTCATAGTACAAGGAATGACGAGGATTGCTACTTGAATTTTTAGATATGGCAGCACTGATGTGCTTTTCCAATTCATGAGTATACATCCGCACCCAATTGCATTTAATTATAGCACCCAGGAAGTCAAAAGGGATGACTACAACTCTAAGAAAAAAGACACTAGTTAGTCGAGAAAATTATCTGATTCATTAAGCGCCAATTGTAAAATTTGGATGTGTTCGGTTTGACTAAGGAGATGAGTTCATCTAGTGGCATATGAGTGCATAAGAAGTGCCTGGGCATCACCGTCGAAGAAAAGTTTTCATCTGCCTCGAATAAAAGCCTTAAACAATTTTCCTGCTCTACTTTGTTCGGCGTTAATAATTTATGCCGTATTTAATGTCCAGACATTGCCATTATAAAGTTTGACAATTTTTAATAGTGAACTTACTCAGAACGTGTTATGATACGGGTGCTAGTTGAGTTGTTTACAGACATTATGAATTTCGACATGGATTGAACCAAAAGCGGTGCGCCCATCAACTCTTTTCGACTTTTGGTGATGAAGTACTCAATTTAATCGTGATCGCACTTCGCTACAGGATGAATTTCGTTCAAAATCAGTTGTTGTGTCATAAAACATCGACGCTGTGCATAAACTGATATTGCAAGATCGTCATGTGACATACTGTGGGATTAAGGCATACTTGGGCATCAGTTCCAGTCACTAACATTCAATATTGCAATAACATTTGGGCGTCAAAAAGATTTGTTGGTGTTTGATGCCGCATAATTTGAAAATCACTCGTGTCGATTAAGCTGAATGCTGAAAAAATTCAAACGCGGTTCTTTAAAGATTGTGACAATCATGGATCTATGTATTTGAACTCGAAACTAAACGACATTCGACTTTATGGGTCTTTCAAGACGAAAGAAATCCAACAAAAGTTGTTAGTGCACGAAGCATTTGGAAGCAAATGGTAGCCTGTTTTTCGGAATAACCGGACATGTCGTCATCGTTCCATTATGGAGTAACAATTCTGAATGGTACACCAGCATTTGTTTGCCAAAAGTATCCGCAAAAATTCGACAATGCCATCCCTCACACAGTCCAAACATCGAATTGATGGGTCATCCGTCGTATAGTCCTTGTTTGACACCCAACGATTTCTGTTTATTCCCGCGGATCAAAAATAATTTGCGGGATTAACGTTTTTCTACATTTGAAGAAGCGGTTGATGCGTTCAAATTACATATTTTGGAGTTACCTCAATCGAAATTGGTTCATATGCATGCAAGAGTGTATTGTATGTCTTAACACGTCATACTATTTATTATAAAAAAGTCGTCAATGATCAAAAAGAGGATTAAAAGAAAGTGAAGCAAATGTGGTGTTCATAGAATTAGAGTACAAGTTATGGCATGTTCATGTTACTTTTATGAGACATCCTCTGTATTTCAATAATTTGTTAAATGTACTTCGTCTGTTGAGCGAATGTATTCAAGTATAAATTGTCGATATAAATTGATCAAGATTAGTAATTACAAATAATTTCGATTTCGTCTAAATCTACGATGACCAATAATTATCAAGTTGAAATAAATTTGAAGAATTTGCTATAGAACTCGAACGAATTGTACGAAACGATTATTTCAGTATCGATATTATTTAACCATTTTTTTGTACTTTCGTTTACTATGCAATCAATTCGTTTCAAACTTTCTCGGTTAGGTTGAGTTTTTTCCTTTGAATTTCGAACCTAACAACGATTTTGTAGCAAAAATCTGTATCGAACCGAAAAATAAAAATTTACGTAACATTTTCCAACTATTTCATGAAATAATTCGATTCGATCACTTGTAGATTGGTTGATTTGTGGGAGATTTCAATCTTTCTTTGAGTCATACTAAAAAATTTACTGGGTAATTATCTAAAAATCATTCCCCAAACCCTATCGACTTGGGGTTGTGGGGGGTAATAAAAAAAGTGTACTGAACACAGAAAAACTTCGTAATTATTTATCTCTGTCACCGAAAAAATTAATTTTAGTATTTGAGCGAAGAAAATGTTGGGAAAAGCATTTTGGCTCATTTGACATATGTTATTGTCATTTTGTGATGAGCTTGGTCCTTCAATGTCTTGTTCTAAGGGTTAAGATCAAGTTTTTACCACTGAAAAGTCAGTTGAGTGCCACAACTAGTACTTGGATACTCATTTAGATGATTTCGTGGTTCTCGCCAAATAATCCAAATTTAAAATTAAATCTACAATTTACAAAGACGATTGGAAACTCAAGACTTCTTAGTTTCATCCAAAAGCATCCCATAATACTCAAAATAGGTATTTTTTACCAACTCTGATGTAACTTTTCTACAATCTCTAAACACATATATAGCAAAAATGATCTGGATTGTTTGAGCTACGTCTCTTCGACATTTACTCATGATGCAAAAACTTAACGCACTAAAATACTCCCATTATCGATTAATATATACGTTTGAATGATGAACATCAAAAACAAAGTGAATCGAGCTGATAAAAAAACTTTGGAGGGTAGATTTGATAAAATAAAAGTC
This sequence comes from Diorhabda sublineata, assembly GCF_026230105.1. Taxonomy (NCBI): domain Eukaryota; kingdom Metazoa; phylum Arthropoda; class Insecta; order Coleoptera; family Chrysomelidae; genus Diorhabda; species Diorhabda sublineata. The sequence continues at coordinate 4,521,239 of NC_079474.1, read as the reverse complement.
ATAAATAACATTATCGACCACAAAAATTTTCGGAAACAACTAATTATATTCGTGTTTTGGTATGTTTTATATTTTCTTTCGTTTGGTTTCTATGTATCGAAAAATAATTTCTAAATGCACGTTTAAAATATTTTTGTTAATTTTATTTTCCGTAAATATACTACTTCATTAATTATTAATTAATGTGATGGTATCAAATTAGTGCTAATCGAAACTCAATCCTAACTGTTTTCTTTTTGGTTTTAACCTCTAATTATATAGTGTTTGTATTTAAACTTTGATATCCAATTAAACAGTAGTCTGAAACAAGTTTTTGGTTATAAATCACGACTCGTTGTATAACGGATACATTATTTTGACATACTTAACTCGCCAAATTCATTTTGTACCGCTACAAGTAGAAATTGATATAATCAATATCAGTAGAAAGAAAAAAATTGTGTTCAAATGAACGGATGACTTATTGCGGTTGATCAAACCAAATCGAAAGTATTGAATTTTGTGGCAGCGACTGTCTATTTTGCGTAAAAATTGGAAATATAACGATTCGGATTAATAGCTATTAGATGGAAAGTTGTTACAAGATTTTATTGGTTTACATTATTTCGCATCAGAGTTCACTAAACTTTCAAATATTTTTGTAGACATACGAGGTCTGGCTATTAAATAACGAAATACGCCTAGAGGGCGCCCTAGAACGCGTTTTTTTCTCGTGCCGATTATTTCTCGGTAAATTGAAAAAAAAACTCCGGCTGAGTGCTATAAATTGTTGCAACAGACCTATGGGGACAATTTTCTATCTCGTGTGCATGTTTTTGAGTGGTGTAAGCGCTTTAATGAGGACTGAAGATAACAAGCGCCAAGGTTGCCTTGTAACTGTTTCAACTCCGGTAACAGTGACCAAAATCAACCAAATTGTGGACTCAGATCGTCGAATGAGCATCCGCATGATTGCCGAAGCTGTAAACGCCGATAAAGAAACGGTTAGAAACATTTTACACGAGGAATTACACAAAACAAAAATGTGCGCGAAGTTGGTGCCAAAAAATCTGATTCCTGACCAAAAGCTCAACAGCTCAGATTTACTTAAAAAGTTAAAATGGTAAGAAAAAGATCTGCTTTGAAAGGAACCCGATTTGAGTCGATGGAAGCGGTAAAGCAAAAAACGGCAGAGCTCCTAAAGGCCCTCACTAAAGAGGACTTCCAGTACTACTTTGATCAATGGAAAAAAAGATAAGACCGACAGATATATGAATTTCTTCATGAACTCTTTGTCTAGTTCAAATTTTATATATTCGTGATGTATGAATAAAAATCCACGGGAGATAAATCAGGGCGACTAGTTAATATCTTCCCCTTTAGAAATCATCCTACTACGAAAAATGGTGTTGACGAATTCCATCGAAAGGTTTTCAATATGTGAAGTGATGCTACGCCCTTTAAACCTACTCTTTCTCTGGTACTCTGTAACCAAATAGAAAAGGGCAGCGACGAGACTGATTCGCGTGCTACATTCTTGGGCACCACCAAAAGTGGAGCTATCACATCCCTTGGAAGTCTGTTTGCAAGACATTCTATACTGGATTGGATGAAAGTATATGATATGAGACAAACTAAAGGGCACATATACCTTTTACCTACCTCCCCTTTCAAATTCTTAACTTAAAAGAGTGTAAAATACGACCAGATATGGTCATCTGAGACGCAATTCCCATGTATCATTCTTACTACTGCTTGGAGAAGAAATAATGACAGCAAATGTCATTTAGACCAGGGTCGATAATTTTTGAAACGGAAACAAATTAATAGGGTAATCTGAGGTCAGGAAGGGGAAGGTAGTGAATTTTTAAAGGTAAAAACGATTTATTTCGATTTCCGGCCAAACTACAAGTCTTATGGAAAAAAATTCAACCATCAAAGTTAATAGTGGTAGGTAATAAAAAGATCTACAGCTATTGCATTTAAATTTTTCTTACATAATCTCAAAATTAATGTGAAAAATCAATTTATTTCCAAAATTGTTGTATTTTATTTGTTTAGCCAGGTATTTCTGGGACCATACAAATCTTGATTAAAGTATGATTTAGTAAGGGGTTAATGAAATGTGAAAAGCAATCTAAACATTCTTTTGAAATGAGATTAAATTAAATATCCATAATAATGAAGGAATTCAAGAAATTTCAAATTTATTTAATTAAAGCCAAGTTGTTCGTAATAAGAATAAACACGTGGACAATGACTTCTTCACAAAAAGAAATGAATTTTTAGAAATAATAATTAATGTATTCATTTAGAACAAATGGAGGACATACTCAATTAACGACAAATCTATTATAAACATTCATATTTCATTCAATCAATCACATAAAATTATATTATCAAGTATCTTGACGTGTGAAACGAATTGACAATCGACAAATTGGTGGTACCAAGCCACCCACATTGATTTTTATATAAAGTGTTGAAGGTTAAGTTCAAACTGGTTTCTAACCACGAAATTATTTTTTTACTCACCATATAACGAGAAGGTAATGAAAAAATTCTTGGGCTTACCTGCAATAAAAAAAATTATTAAAACACTAAATCGATTTTTCTTTTCAAATAATTAAACAAATTCTTTATTAAAAATGTAGTTTCATTAATGGCTTTCTAATTAAATCCGTATAGGGTCGTTACACTCGAGCTTGACGAGATAAATCCATTAACTAATTAGTGGATTATTAATATATATGATGAGTTTTATTGTTAGAATTAATAATTAAGCGATGTACCGTACGGCTTCATTTTTTATAAATTTTACATAGGACAAAAAATTAATTTCATGTAAAATCCCATGAAATTATTCAAATTTTTTGAATAAAATTAATTAAAAATAGAAGATGTCACTGAAAAAAGGATGAAATCGACAGATTTTAAGTAATACGACAAATTTTTTATACAGAGGTCAATAAAAAATGAGGGTTTGATAATAAAGACAAAAAAAATTCTAAATACTTTTTGATTTTTTTCGACAATTATAAACGAGAATTAATTGACACATTCTAATGACAACTGACAAGTAATTTGGTATGATTAGTGTAAAAATGTTTTTAATACCTTACTTCTTAGACCTTTTGATATATTTATGTTTCTAAATGTTCTTGATTTTAAGTCTCTTCTGTTTCAAAATTAGTTTTTTTAATAATTTTTGAAAGATAGATAAAACGTTTATACTTTTCTTTAGTCTTTAGTCAAAATATATATTGACATAAAAAAACTTTTATTTTTGAAATTTTTCTGTCCGTTTAGCTTTTTTTTTTTAAATTCCAATCGTTATATCGTCGGATTGAGTCGCAAACCACGTACATCATTTCTGAACGCATCTAACACAAAAACTCCAAAAATTTACATAGAAAACCTTCGCAACTCCAAACCACCATCAAATTGATATCTGGCTAAAATTTCTATTCTTTATTGAAAAAACCAATTAAATCTTCATCCAATATTTCCATCGTTAAGTTTTATGTGTTTACTGTAAAATTTGGCGCTATAGAGTTAAGAAGTTTGGGAATGAAACTGACGATATGCCAGTTGGAGTACGATTTTTGTAGGACAAAATTATTATATGCGTACAGACTTTATTGAACATTTTGTATCAAACTGAAATTAATCAATATGTTGGAAAAATAACCCTAAAATCATAAATACGAGAAAAACTGTAAAAAACCCAGACTTCATTATACTAGTCCCCGTTAAAACTGAGCCAAATTATTTGTATACAAACCAAAAAACCAAACGTCCAACTTTGTATATAAAGGGGCATTGTGAATAACTGTTTATTTTGTATTATATCTATATTATGTTGTAAGATTTGTAAGTGTTTAATATATTGAAGTGTTTATATCAAACAATGATTTTATTTACCCTTGGTAATAAATAAATAATAAGAGTTTATAAAAACAAAGCCTTATTTAAGCGAACGAAGTCTCGGGCCTAGCTAGTTCACAATATTTAGGTATTAATTTAATTTGGAAACGTCGTAATTTTCCAAGTGACATAAAACTTGTCAATAACAATAATGGACAATATTTTCCTTAATAGTGAAAGAAGGATTTGGGGAGAAAAATATCCAGAACTGGAAAGGAAAAAGCAACGGACCGATAGAATAGATGCATATATGTATATTTTTGTTACTTATTGAAGTGAATTAATACAACTCATGTTGTTAGTTTATAAATACCATTATTTGCTCAAAACCAGTTGCAATAATTGATATACGAATTAATAGATATTTCAAGCCTAACATATTCTTTCATTATTATTATACTTATTTATCGATAAAATTTATTGGTTGATTGGATTTTACTTATTTAGTATTTTATGCGGAAATTTATGTTCTTATAAATTATCATAATTTTTGATACATCGTTTATAATTAACGAATAAAGTTGTATATCATTTTATACTATTTGTAACGTAACTTAATAAAATTTAATTTATGTGGGACGAAAATGTTTCGCGTGTTAATTATTACAAACCAATTACCGCTACGACCAGAAGACTACCATCCTTGAACGGGATATTATTTTAACGTCTCAAATAGTCAAAAAACTAATTAAAATAGTTTAAGTATCACACATTGAAATATATACCGGGCGATTCATAGGTAATCAGCCAAATCGTATATACAAATGTAGATACGTGCAGAAAAAATCTGCTACAAATTTTAATATTAACAGTTAATCGTTTTCGAGATATTACAATTTTACTTAGAACAAATTTGAACTAGAATCACTTGTATTAACCATACTGTTAAAACCCTTAAGTATTACCGTTCATAAATAGTGACTTATCTAATACTACTGGGTCAAATAGACCTAATTTTGATTTTTTGTTTAAAAAAGGTGGAAATTTTTTTCAAAAAGTTTTATTGAAAAAAATGCTATTATAATATATGGAAAAACTTATTTTTTAATGACATTAGTTAAATACAATTAGAACACAAATTTCTAGTGCATTGCTTGCATATTGGTAAATGACATGTTTCAACAAGTAGTATTAGGTTTTTCTGTCATTTTTAGACGGACAGATTGCACATCTCTTTCTTTTAGAAGCTAATCCTCTTTGTTGAGGTTCTGGACGTGTAAGATTTGCATTACCCAGTAAGCCCCCCGTTATAACTTTTAAACTGCGAGGCAGTGTTTTACTTGACCTATTTTGGATGTGTGGCACGCATAAATCACGGCCTAATTTTTTGATGAACTCGGATCTTGACATACTTTTCTGAGAGAACTGAAAAACAACTCTACTATTGACTCCTGCTATGTTCAGAATGGCATGAAAAATAGTCATCGGCCAACGTCTTGTTCTACGGTAAGTGGAGTAATTCGCACATTTCTGATCTAAAGAGTCTACTCCCACTTTAGTTCTGTTGTAGAATAAGATTACTTCTGGTTTTTCAATTTTTCAATTTCAATCATCGTACTGTCAATAAAATATCTCCAACTCTCTAGAGGAGTAAATGGTGGATTCTGACGAACATTTCCTTTCAAGGAAGGTAAAACTCGAAGTAAGTTTGGTGCTAAGGTTTTTCCTCTTTTTGGAGCTTCTTTTGACCATTTCGTTTTATCTTTCTTTCCATACCAATAATTTCTCTGTTGATCAGTTCTTTCTCCTTCAATTTCAAGTAATTCAACACAGTGTTCTTTCTGATTCGATACAAGTTCGTTATCACTAGGCACCCAGTCATCCTCACTATCTGTGTTGTGTTCACTTAACAGTTCCACATCTTCTTCCTTGTCACTTTCGTCACCATATTTGTACTTCTTATTTGCTTATTTTATACTGCAACACTCAAACATGCGTCCTCATAGACAGTCAGGAGAATACTAAAGAGCGCATGAATCAGTTGAGAAATGCTTAGTTGCCATGTTTTGATAACTACACAGGGTCAGAATGACCCAATGGTAGTACTTAAGGGTCAAAACAATCAAGTTTTTGGTACCCTTTTTATAATAAGAATCGTCAAACTCTTCAAAACTGCCGACATCATCTTTTCATTGTTGGAAAATCTTTGACCATCGAACCATTTTCTCAAGTCTGTGGACAGAAAATATTCCGAGGAGACTAAATCTGGCGAATAGGATGGAGATAGAGAGAAAATTAACCTTAATTTTTGTGAAACATTGCCAGACACTCGATGGAAACATCTTCACGACGCTGTTTTTATTCCATTATAACCAAACGCGGCAACCATCTTGCGCACAGCTTTCTCATAATCAAATTTTCAGTTATTATGCGATATACTGCACCTTTTGAAATGCTTACCACCTGACGATATTTTACTCTTGATAATGAAGGAGCAGTATCACCCAAAATAGAATCTACTTTAGTTTTTGTATTGGTTGGGCTAAAGTCTTCCGAATAAAAGTATTTTATCACATAAAACGATGACAACTTTTTTCAAAAACAACAACAAACTTGAAAGCGGTATTTTTCAAGCAACTACTGTCATCTCTAGGTCAGGCCAGGTACTTCTGGAACCATCCTCGTACTCAAAATTGTACTATCTGACATCTTGGTTTATCTCCAGTATCTGAAGACGATTACTTGTTTATTGAAAAGCTCTTCTTGTGATTGTTGATAGTTTAGAAGTATTTTCATTACTCATTGACTACTGAAAAATGTTGGACAACCACAAGCTTGTACAAAGGTTGCCCAAAAAACTTTCACTTTGAGATTCACACGTATTAATATAAGACCGTGTGGACGAAGTCAAAAGTATGCTTGATGGTTCAAATAAATTCTCTCTCCAAAAAAAAAACAGGGTTGAACAAAAACAGAAGGATAAACCATTAAATAAAAGTTCCTAAGCTCCTAAAGATACTTGGGACACGAAATTCGCATTGGCAGAGATAACTAGAAGAATAGCTTTGGTAAGCTCAAGCTAATGCAGAAGAATGGAAAGTGCGACGCTAGTATTATCAGTGCCATTATGCAAAAAGACAGATTTGACGGATGCGGTAACAAAATTGAAATGAAACTGGGCCAGAAGAACAGCAATCTATGGACCAAAAGAAGTAGAGTGGGGACCGAAAGAAGATGTCGTTAGAAGTAGAAGATGCTAACCGATATGCTGGTCTGATGATATTAAGAATAAATGTTCTCAGTTAGATGACAATTACTATTGTGCACATTGGAAAATATTAAAGGAGGCCTGCTTCCAGCAGTAGACGCGATTGGCTGTTTGATGATGATAATTATTGCCTTCAAGAAATATTTTTAATGACAGCTCGGCTAAAATTTTAGTGAAACCATCTTAAACCATGCGCACAAATATTTCTCATCTTATATAGACGACATCTTCAGATTGAGGTAGGAAACTTTTCAGAGAACTCTCGTATTATATTCGTGTGTTAACAATTTTGGCGAAATGAATCGTTCTAGTTTCTCATTTGACCGCAGTATATTCGTTTGTTCATTATAGATAAAAACCAATTGAATTATTCCGTTCTATTTCCCAGTTTTAATAAGGTCCTTCGGATAACAACGCTCCAATAACAACAACTTGGAATAGTCAGTCATCATTATTATGATCGATCAAACATCGTACTTTATTACTAATAAAAGCATCTGCCTTCAAACACCTCATTATACCGAAAAGAGAGAAAAATAAAATGAGTTGCTCGATTCACGCCTTGTTTCGTATTTTACTGACATCGTTCAAAGCTGTTACATAAAATAACGGAGGCAATAAGATCATAAAAATGAACTCTTTAAAATTCGAAATTGTTATATTTCTTTTTAGTATATTTATACAAAGTGGTTATTATATTCCTTACACATTATAATTTAGGATTAAAGGAGACCAAAAGCTTTATTATGGCTCTGCAGGATCAAGTTATCAACACTAACAACTACAAAAAGAATGTGATTAAGGATCCGACCAGTTAATTCGACAAAGTGGGACTATTCAACATAGAACATCTGCTTGTTGTGTGTTAGCTAATAGTGACTATCTGCACCGGCTTAATCCAGTGCGTAACATCATCCGTCAGTAACTGGCCAACGAGTTCGGTCTCTCAATACAATTTTAGACTCTAATGAGATAGTATCGCCTTATTGGAATTACCCAAAAACACCGAGCCGAATCCTTTCGATACTTTGTATTTGTATTAGTCTTTGGCATAATAATATTAATGGTTTGATCCCACTTTAAATTATCTTGTTGTTGAGGATCAGTCCCAATGATCCGTCTCTACTTATTTTCCGCCACAACTTTCCTATCTTTTACTGCCAGGTTTTATCAACCATTATCTTCCACTTATTTTAACCGTTTTGTACTGGGACTGCCGCGTCTTTTTCTACCACCGAGATCCCATTGTATACCATATTGTATGCTGTAAATGTTATTCCTCCTCTTCATGTATGACCAAATCACTTGCCTAGCTGAGCTTTCATTTTTTTTAATAAATGAGTTCGTTGGTTATTTATCGGTTCGTTCTTTTCAATTTTTTGACAACATTTCTTTTTAGTTCCATTGCATCAGCTCCTTATACCTTATTATGCTTGTCAAAATGGTTCCTTCTAATTTTAGGTCAAATTTTACAAGCTATTTCAAACTGATATTTTTCTTAGAAAATCTTCACTTTGATTAAGTTTGAAGTTTGACCCGAACTTTCGTTTCTATTTTTATCGGGAGGTAGTTTTTGATCGGTATTAATCAATCGCAGCACACAGCTTTCATACAATATTCCTTCAAAGCGCCCTCGTATATTAATTAAAAAAAAATGTCGATTCGTGTAGAAGTTTTTGATGGATAGGTTCAATATTAGAAGCCTCGCATAAAATATTAAATGATAATGTGACAAATCTAATCTCGTTCCCGTTGATTAAAAAACAAAGGATTTAATTAGAATAATTGTTCCTTATATCAGTTACTGATATATTTTATGGATTTTTATCAGTGTTTATCAATTAGGGGTATGATGTTTATTTTATGTTGTGAGCAGATGGTTAAATCAATTTCCATATTTGTAATAGTAGAGTAGGATCCAGTGCCGAATAACAATTCAAATCGATTCTTAATTCAATACATATCCTCCTTCATTTAATCCCTACACTAACAAAGACATTTAACATTGTTACGAACTCGTCCACGACATGAACCGTGAAACCGGTCTTGTTCGATTATGTTAATGGAATCTAAAATTCGGTTATTAGCGCTTCAGTAAAAATTAAGGGTTTTATCTATAAATATTTGTTAAATTAAGTTTATGATCAGGATCTGTTTAAGATAAGTAATATTGTATTTAGGTCCTAAACTTTCACGTATTTTTCCGAGTTGTAGATTTGTGTGTTTTATTATCAATTAGCAATTGCAGTTGTTACATTTAGGTTCAGGTTCAGCATCGAATATGTAGCTATGGGTCAATCGCGAATGCCCTAAACGGAGACGTATTAGGAAAATTTCATCTTTACGATTTTTCGATAGTATTAATCATGGTTTTACTGAGTCTTTCACTTCACGAAGTTCATGTGTGGACGTTGACCATTTGTTGATGTCTTGTATATATTGCAGTTGCTACTTGATTTTGATTGCTAAGGAATTTGTGGTGTGAATTTTTGGATTGAGCTATGGAAATTTGTGAGTATGAAGTGATTAGGTTCGTTTGATGAAGCGGCGGTGTGCGTAGCTCGATATATTGCATATAAATCATCAATGGAAGTGGATGGGGCCGGAGGAGCTTTTAGCAAATATTTGGAGGTACGTACGTACCACCTTGAGATTTTTATGCGTCTGTGTAAATGTGTACAAAGTTTTTGTACTCATTGAGTATGTTATTAAAGTTTTCTTTCGATTAGCGTATGGTTGGTGTGATGTTTGTCGAATGAGGTAATGAATTTGGTTCTTTTTATTGTCCATGGTGGAGTCTGAGAAGATTCGATAGGAAGGCATTCAGAAAAAGAGAAATTCAATTCGCTTAGATATAATCTAATTCTAGCATAGAAAGGTTTGGGGGTTCTGGGTTTATTTGAAAAAATATTTGGGAATTCCAATTGAAGGGTTGGATTGGAAGGATTGGATTTTAGTTTGGTAGCGGCTCTTTGTTAGTTATTTTGTGATATGTTTTTATAGAGATGATTCTAAGAATACCTGTTTCGTTTGTTTACTAAAAACTAGAAATTTCCAGCAACGAAGATTCTAGAGTGTGATAATAGTGTATGAAACAAGTTTCTAGTAGCGATGGGGTCTCAGTAAAGAATTTGATGTTATAGTGAACACATCGGAATAGAGACAAGTAAACCAAACCAATATTTAAAGAAATCCGCAAATGGCTATACGGAGAGCGAGGAAACGCCTCTACTGGTTTAACACTTAACTAAGCATGCGCTAACGCGTTGTTGTTATGAAATATCCACCAGTTCCCTAACTCCACACACGTGTAATATCAAACCAGGGACCGAACACTCAAATACTCCAATGTATTTTGCTGTGTGCACTTTGCTCAGTAAACCAGATCTCTCGTAATCTTTCACTATTAATGACCTTTCTTTAAACCGTTTTGACAATTCATACAGACACACGAGGAATGGATAAATTTTCCTTTTCGTACACTTCTTTTTCTAAGGGTGACTTCACTTCTAATTTTCTTATAAATTCAATTACAATTACAATATTTTATTAATACGCAATCTCCACAATATTTATACACTATAACTAGTTCATACTTGTACTCTACAGCCGTCGACCGCGTCGGCAATGCCACCAGTACACAATAAGGAGAAGCAAACTTCAACTGAGGGTCCATAACATTATTATTATTATTATTATTATTATTATTATTATTATTATTATTATTGTTATTATTATTATTGTTATTATTATTATTATTGTTATTATTATTATAATAGGTATCATACTTGCTTATTTTTTCGGCAAAAAATACTTAATAGACACACAAAATTATTTCGTCTAAAACGTATCGAAGCAGCTTGTTCCAATATTCAAAAATCGCGTATATCTTTTTTCGATAAAATTTTCAAATATGTCGTATCACGAAAAGAAAATGTCAAATATACTTTTATGAGCAGCGGCAACACTTTCCAATGAACTATGGTTGAAAGGCTTTCACGCTCGAACGGTCATTATTGAAAAGTTTTCGATTGTTGAGTCCCTCTATCATTCCCGTTTTCTCTCTACCTACTACGAAGTTTGATTGTGTGATTATCGATGCTTTGAGTTGGGCAGAGAAAATGTCACGAAACTTCCAAATCGAAACTTCATTGTGTTGGGATCGACCGAAATTATATAGTTATAATGAAAACTAGTTACTTTGCTAGGCTAGCACATAATTCGATGAAAATTTCAGATAAAGCGTAACGGTTTTTTAAGAAACTTGATAACTAGGCAAATGTACGAGGATAGTTCAAATACAAACCGGAATTTTTGATTAAACGCGCGAAAAATTTAGTGTCGTAAAAGTAGCTACATTGGATGTTGGAGAACAGACTAAGATTTATTTTGGGAGATCGACGCAGTATCATACGTGATTTGACTGAAGAATTGGGCGTCAGCGTAAGTAGAATTGAGTAAATTATTCATGATCGGTTCGGTTATCGCAAAATTTCTGTCAGATGAGTGCCAAGACTTCTGAATATTGAGCAGAAATTCAAATGCCGACAAGTTTGCAAGCGTCTTCTGCAGCGGCATGAAGAGGAACCAGTAAATTTATTGCACCTAATAACCACTACAGATTCGCATTTACGAAACCTGTTTACAAGCAAATTGACGCTATATTCCAATCCGCTGCCGCAAGACCGCATACAGCTCGGCTAACGATGGAAATGTGGAACGAATTGAGTTGAGAAATTTGTCGCCATTTGGTCCATTGAAAGAGGTACATGGCGGACTGCGATTCGAAAGGCAGAGGTAGAAATCTTCTTGCGCGAATTGTTACGTGACAAGCCAAGATATGTCTACGAAGAAGGCATTCGGAAGTTTCCGGAGAGGTGTATAAAGGGTATGATGGAGACTTTCTAGAGAAACTGTAAAAAAATTCAGTTCTATAACTCTCTGACGAATTTTCTGCCTCTTTCTCTGTCCTAGTCTATATTTTTTATGCATATTGAACTGCTGGTCTTACAATTGCTTCACACGCTCTGATTTTGACTGCCCTTGAAAGATTTTTTGCTCTCAGTATTACTTATAGTGACCGCACAACGCTGTTATCTTTCAAAGTTGTCTTACCTAGCTCTTTGTCTTCGAAATTACATAATTACACGGTTCAACTTTTTCGAAATTATTTTCCTTTCCACTTGTTATCTGTTTAGTATATACGCTTTCATCTATTCAGCAAATGTGACAGCTGACGGAGGATTAGATTTTTCAATTGATTTCGTTGAAACACAACAAAGTATGAGTTGTTAAATCTTAGAGTATCAGAAGTAATACTCAAACAACCGAGATACAAATTGAGCGCATCGGGTATTCGTTGAAGCAAATTTTATAGCACAAAACAGTTGAAAAGATAAGTTTTCACGATATTACTCGATTGGCTTGTTTTTTAAAGACGTTACTCAATTTTCTTTGATTTTTAACTGAAAATTGATGTGTCATATTCATGTTGTCCATCAAACTTTGTACTATTCCATCTGGAAATATTTGCTTTGAAATACTCAATCTCTGATCGTCTCTGTTCATTATTCTAGAACATCATATATACCGAACCGTTCGATAAAATTGCTGAACTAATATTTATTACTAAATAAACACAATGGAAACTAATTTGACAAGAAAAATCGATGGACGTCTAACAAGCAACGTTGTTTACAACCTTTTATCGAGGAAAATATCGCGTAACAACCCACAGTTCGTTAGACATTAGTCAAATACGAAATATATACCTCCCGTGTCGATTTTCATAAAGAATAACATTTTTCCAATATTCCCAATGTATTTTCTCTCGCCTTTTGGCGAACGTCGCGTGTAGAACCTACATTTTTCCACCGGTATTTATCCACGATATTCACCACAGTTGAATGGCGCGGCGTGTACTGAAAACTTTTCATTTTTCGTTTCCATATTTTTTTTTTCGTATTTTTAAGGGCACATAACAGAATGTACAAGCTCTGCAGGTATATGAAACGTGTCTGTATTGCAGTAGACAAATTTACGTTAATACCGACTTGTTCCAATTTAAAATAACTGCCAGCGTCGTGTTTGAATGACCCAAGTTCGTTTGGAGGTTGTTTCACTATCAAAGGAAAAGCGCTATATTTTCCATGTCATGGAAAAATTGGATATAACGAAAAATTTTGCACACTAGAGCTTCTGGAGTGTAAATGCCGCGATCTCATTACTTAATTAAAATTTATTAAACAGCCATTACGGAATACATTTATCGGAGGACCTCCACCAATTATAAAACCCCGCGCGTCCGCCATTTGTTATAGTCTACTCCAAAATGTTCACTTTATAGAAAGAATATGGGTGTCAAAACATATTTGAAGGAATTTTTAAATTATCGACTTCTGGATTATACGGGGTGTCTCAATTCTTCAGTATCGACAACAAATTTTAAATGAGACATCCTATATTTTATTGCGTTTCTTTGATTTATTGGTAAAAAAAAGTAGCTTTCATGATACCGATCTATTTGATATCCGCACGGTTTAGGAAATATTTGAGGTTATTTAAATTTTTGTTGAAAATATTGAAAAATCCGCAAAATAAAATTGAGGTTAACTAGTATCATTTGCAAAATGAATTTCTAAACACAAAACTTAGGTTTATTGAATTTTCATGATTTTCGAGTCTAGGACCATACTGGGTGTCTTTTTTACAGTACGAGTTTCGAATTTTGTAGATAACAAAATCTCATTTTTTTTAAATGACATACCCTGTATATTATACCTAAGAAAATAAGTATTATTTTGTAAATACATGTTTTATACCTAAGGGTACTATATTTTTATTGCTCTTTGTTTTTGTTAAACATTACCTATTTAGTTTTTTTCAAAAATGCAAGTGTTTAACATTATTTTCATTATAGTATCGGCTAAAAAATGTCAAATAATTCCACAAGCATTATATATAAATAAGCATAGGATATGTATGTATGGAATGAATTTTATTTTTATGCGCGTTCTATTAAAGGTATAATAATATACAGGTTGTGCCATATCAAAAAATAGATTAACAAAATTCGAAAAATTCATACAGTAAAAAAAAGACCCTGTATGATCTTAGACTCGAAAATCATGAAAATTCAATAAACCTATGTTTTGTGTTAGAAAATTCATTTTTCAAATGATGCCAGCATCATTTTTATTTTGCGGAATTTTCCAAATATAATGATTTTTCAATAAAAATTCAAACAACCTTAAATATTTCCTAAACCGGATATCAAATAGGTCGGTCTCATGAAACTCACCTCTTTTACCTCTAAATCAAAAAACGTAATAAAATATAGGGTGTTCCATTTAAAATTCCAAAGTTGATGTCGAAACTGAAGAATTAGAACACCCCGTATAATCCAAAAGTGAATAATCTAAAAATTCCTTTGATTACAAAAAACTTTTGTAATTGAAGTTTGAATTTCTACTGGTTTTGAGAAAAGCGTAGGGTCCCCGCCTCACAGGAGGCGATTTGATGGTCCAGGGGAGCAATTCGGAAATGGACTCGACACGAGTTTAACTCCTCTGCTCTGGGCTATTTAAATGTAATGCTAGATTTTGGTGTCCAGAAATAAATACTATAAATTCGTTTGACGAGACCAAAATATCCACTGGGTTTTTAGCGTCGTCAAGTTAACCTCCCTGCGTCAAACGGCTTGATCCGCGTGAATCCCCGGGCGCATTTGAATCAAAGAACTAATATTTTTGAATTGCTTCACCCGATTCGGAAGCAGTTGAGACAAACAAGTGGCGCTGTAAGTCAGGATCAGTCTCAAACGTCACGGGTCACGATTTAGTCGTAGATTCCGTATTAATTTAGGCTTTTTTAATGTTATAATCATTTTAGAAATTCTGCTTTTAATTTGAATCTTTATTAAAATTATTTCGAATACCAATTTTAGTGTTTTATTATATGTTTTGGAAATTAACTTATTGTTATAATTGAACAATTCAATTCTTTAATATTGATAATTATGTAGATGGCACATAGGGGGGCATAAGAATTTTAGAAGAGCTTGGGTGGGACACAGCATAAAAAAAGTTGGGAAACATAACTCTATAGTATAATAACGAATCAGATATCGAGATTTTTCAGTAACATACGAGGTATTTTGAAAAATATGATCCAAGAAAAGCTCTGAAGATATTTGACTAGTATTAGGAGGGCCAAAATGCTCGTAGGCTGAAGCATAAATGGTGGCAGTACTATTAAATCCTAACCTTCAATAGACAAGTGTATAAATTCGGCAGTTCCAAGGAGGCTGTTACCGACGAAATTGATTGAGATAGCTGAGACCTTAAAGATATCAAAGGAACATGTTGGACATATTTGCGGAAGCTCTGTTCAAAGCAGATTTTGATCGAGCTCACAATCCACCAAAAACTATAACGAATTGATGATTCCGAGTAGTGTTTGTAAGTCTGTAATTTGAAGACAGATTCGAAGAGGTGCAAACTACAAGACCATCAGAAAGCTAAACCATACCGAAGATACGATTCGAATAATAATAAGTAATAAGTTGTTGAAGCAGTACGAGAATCGAGCTGCTTAGTCACAGATTTAATGGCAAAACATCAATACGTAGACCAAGAAACTTGATCTAATTTGAGAAACGTATCAAGCCATTGTTGTGTTTTAGAAAACTCCTCTCTAAGATAAAACTCAGTGTTTAAACAGAGCCTGTTTGCGACAGACCAGGACTTCCTAAGTCTACCAAAAGGAATTAGACATAAATCTGAACCACTGCCAACTGGTAAATCACTCGAAACTTTACCATTAGTTCGTACACCAGTTTTTTTTCTACATTCGGGGTAAAAATAAACCATTTCAAAGAAATACCTCGGGTGTCATAATACTTCAGTTTGTTGATCAGAATTTCATGATTAACACAATAGAAGGCCATAGCAAAAACACGAAAAACCAAAATTATTTCATTAAAAAAAGAAAACATAGCGTCCTTAGTGCATTTATTACGTATTTTTGAGCTTTCAAGATATTACGTTGGAAAAAAAAGGCATTAGACCGTTTTTCATTAGTTTTTCAAATACCTTCGTTAATATTGGTAATAATGCAATAAGACGATAGTTACTAGTGTTACTTTTCTCGCCACCCTTGTGCAGGGGAATAATTATAGCTGTCTTTAGACAGATAGGGAAAAGTCCCTTTTCAAAGGATTCTTTCATTAGGGAACATAAAACGTTAATCAAATTTGAAAATAACTAACACATCGATGCAGCAGGAAGTCTTGTTTTAAATACTGAGTATGGTTTGCTCTAGTTCAAATCTATATACAGGTCAAAGGAAAAGATTGTCAGTGATTCTTTTATAAGGAAAGGGGAAAAAAAGAGCGCCACGACTTGGAGTATAGCTAATTTTCTTACGTTCACAGCATGGTGTAGTACTCGAAGGGAAAACCCATAAACAGTCACAAATTAATGACAACAAAAACAAAATTGTATGAAATGGACTTCGAATTGCTTTCGCATCCATTATATTCTCCTGATATGGCCCCCAGTGCGTTTTACTTGTTTTTAAGCCGTAACATGAATAGGTTATCGCTGAACTGAACCCTATTTTGAAACTAAGACAAATCATATCGAAAAATTGTATGATCGTTATGATCTTTGTATCTTCTATTGCTAGCCTCTGCTAGCGTACGTGCAAAGTGTGCAATAGAAAACTATACAGAATATTTATGAAATTTTGTCCATTATATTTGATATTTATGTCAAGCGCTTGGGGTTTCCGGAATCAAGGGAGTTTACCGTATATAAAACCACAAATTGCACAAATGAAAAAAATTTTTCTCATGTCAATATCTTCATAAATGAACTTCAGACACCACAAGGCCCAAGCTCAGACCCGAAAAGAAAAGGCAGAAGGATAGATCTACATAGCCTCATGATTATCTTGAGCTAAGTCATTTTTGTGACAATAGTTCTTCTCCTCATGGTCTGTTATAGTGAAATTGGGAGAAAAATATTTCAGTTGAAGGTGAATGCACTATTATAAAATCAACTATAAGATATTTCAATTAGACCTGTTGAAGGCTGTACCAAGGTAATTACTATGAAGGAAATAAAAAGAATCTCATCTCTATCCATTTTATTAAAAGCTTAATGCAATCCGATTTTTGAGCTTATCACATTTTTCTCGATTAAAATAATTTTCCCCCTATTCGAGCTCGTTAATTGAGCATGTTGAATATTTTAATTTCGCATTATAACGATGAAATATTGTGTAACATTTTGTTTCGTTAAAGTAACGTTGGTATTTGTAATCTAAATTTCAGATTTGGTAGCCTGGAAAATGGGTTTTTACGGTTAGGAAAACCGCATTCCATGTATACGGCGAAGGGAAATCGACGACAGGGAATTAAATTTGGGAATTTGCAGTACGAAAACGGCTAAATGAGTTTTGTTCTATTATACTTTTGACCTTTCGCAACGTCTGTTCGTGATATTTTACAAAAACGATAAGCCTCTTATTAATATTTCTCATATTTTTCACGCTTGGAAATTGATACGGAAAAACAAACGACGCAGATGTGGTTGTCATAGAATTTCTCAAACATTATCCATCCAAGCCGTCGATGATATTCTTAATGCGACAATGGATGCTCAAAGAATGATTAGTAGGGTTTGCTGACGAAGTTGCGGCATTAACTGTTGCTCGGGATCTGGACCTGGTTCAGTTAAAACTAAATCAGGTGGTCAACTACTAGATGGAAGATCATGGACTTTCATTGGTTCTAAACAAAACCATTCTTACAAAAAAAGAAAATCATTGTTCTCCTTCGAGTTGAGTAACTTGAAATGAAAAGCAGAACCAAGTATCATTGCATAACTATCAATAGTAAGTTGAACTTGTGGGAGTAGAGTCGTTTTGTATATGATAAACGAGAAGATTGTACGTTGGTGTACCGGCGGTTGCTGATGAACCCAGTCCAGTGGAAAGTGTTGTATGACTAGAGGAGTAGACTGAAGCACCAAGAATAGAGAAAATTAGCACAGTTGCGGATAAAAGCTTCAACTTATCGTACGTTTTCGAAGCCAGCCATAATGGTGATTGCGGAAGTAATTTTGGTAAAAATTACTTCTTCGGAAAGAGAAAGTTGGTCGAAGCAATTGATACTACGCGTGAAATCTTGACAATATAATGAATTTGGGTATCATCTCACACGATTTCATTCTGACATAGGTATTTTGCGCGCTACTTGCACATGAGGAACAATTCGCGACAATGATACCCAAAAATGCTTAATTAAAATATAAGACAATGAGACATGAATTTGCAGAATTTCCCCTGAGATCCATCAATCATTTTTATTTTCCATTCAAAGTTTCCATCAAAATATTCAGAAAAACTTTCCTATGATTCATGTATCTTATATATCCAGCGTCTCGAGTGGAAAAATAGGATTTCACTTCGAGATTTTCTTATCGCTATATTGACGTTATAATGAGGACATTTTTCTTTTATACTAGGCCCTGTTATTGAAGTAGTCCAGCTGTCTACACTGATGTAGAGTTATGGTTCCTTTTTCCAAAGAATGTGACGTTTTATTTTTTTCTTTTGACGCTATAAAAAATGTCGACGAAGTGTGAAATGATAATAGAAAATTGAGTTCTTCTTCGTTGCAGTCAAATTTGTCAGGTGTGGTAGTTAGATCACTCATAAAAAAAGGAATTCTTTTGTTATTTGTGTTTTATACGATAGTGTACAAAAAGTTTCACTTGATGTACAAAACTTACATAAAATTGATCGAAATTCATATTTTCCACAATCTGCTTCATACAAACCTACAAATAATCGAATAAATTTTGTGCAATTTCTGTATGAGAAGATTTTATGGTTTGGATTGTATGGTTTCTCTTCGCGGATTGCTAATTTCAAAAATGTTCTATGGTAAGCACCACAACTCCCATTATCAACAATAAAATGAACTGGTAACTTTGATAATACGTTTACCATCACTTGATTTCTATGCACTTGCTCTGTCATGTTTCCATACAATAAAATCAATAATTAATTTATACCCTTGTTAGTTATAGTCTACTTGTTGAAAACAATCCATAACGAGACTCATTTCTGAAGATCGCGTTCCTTTTTTCGTCATTGTTGGTGTTCCAACACCCAAGCTTATCTTAGCATTAAAAACTCTTCTTTCCAGGATTCTACAGGTACTACTAAGATTTCTACGAGTCCTAAATCCCAGTTTCTTGGAACCGATTAGGCATCCTCGAACTGATATTTTGAGATGCATTCAGTCAATAAACCTCTGTGTTGAGACAATCCAATAACCCTGGAGGCCAGGCGAATATCTTCAGATTCATAACAAAATCAAACAAATATGAGCATTGAGATAAAAATTCTGAAGGTAACGGTATTACCAGTTTGAGTTTCGAGTCCATTTGAGGCATTAGTAACCTTGGCAGAGAAAGCACAGTCGAAAAGGCGGCACCTGAACAAGGTACATAAAATATCATCATCATCATCAACTTTATAATTAAAGATAGACTAAGAGAGAGGGATACTGAGCCCTCTATTGCTTATAATAGTTACGGATGTTATAATTAGAGCAACAAAAAGAATATCCCAAACAGTAATAATGGAATATTATGGGTTTAATCAGTGCAATTGTAGAAATGCGCTTTTATCGATGACTGAAGAAAACTACAGAAGAATCATATAAATATTGTTGTTGGAGAGTCAAAAGTAGTGTACATAGGAGAAGAAAATAAACAGATAGTAAAGGGAGAAGTAAGCTGACATCATGAAGAAAGGAACGTTCGAGATGTGGTGCTATCGGAGAATCCTCAAGATTAAAAACAAATATGACGCCTGATCATCCAGAGAAAAGTTAAGGGTAGAAAATGGATAAATCGCGAGAAGCTATCGAGACTACGAAATACTAGCAATTCGACTAAATTGTCATGGAAGTAGCCCACGCTTGAAGACAAACACGGCACACCGAAAGAAGAAATTATAAGAAAGAATTATAAAGTCCACCGAAATTATTTAGGTTTTTTTTACAATTGACAGCTTTTTCGTTCCTATGTATGTGAATCATGTCAAAAAATTGTCTTTTCTGGTATGTTTTTTAATACTGCAAGGTTTATTATGGCAGTTTTATTTTGTTTTATCGTATTGATGACCTTCTAGTCTATTTCCCAAATACTGAGATGTCTGTCCCTATGTAAACATCACTAAAATCACTCATACTAATATGATATTTATTGAAATAGTTTTTGGAAAAGTCTTCGTACATATGGTAAGGAAATGTCTTTTACGTTTTGATGTTTAGTTTCCGTTTTGATCCTTAATGTTTATCGTCTTCTTGAAGATGTTATCTACCATCTAAATTCAAGAACTGATAGTTGGATAGATCTATGAGCTTTGATATAAAACAATATGACAAACATATTTATATTTAACCAAAGTTTAATCAGTTTAACGTGTGTTGTACTTATGTTCGATAAACGTCTAAATGTAATTTATTTTGATACTCATTCCAACTCACAACTAATTTTCTAGCTTAATTACAAGTTATTTTCAAACACAATTTTAATTAAACCTATTACAAGGCTTTTAATGCGAGTGAAACATTTCTGTATCTCATTTTGAGTTCCACGTCACATGTTTTCTATTGGATCTAATACGATATGAAACGTTATTATTGAAAAAACCGACATTTATAAATTGTATCATATTACAACAACCAAACCACATCTAAGTATATGTCGTATACCAAACCTGTGATCAGAAAGGTGAAAGTTAATTTCCCTCATTAAAAAGATCGGTTTTGTGCATAATGATATTTATTTATTGTTGAGGGAAAATTGACAATTGTCGTTTTCGTTTTATGTGATGAATTGTAAGAAAGTGGAAATATTAATGGATGGCGACGTTTTGTGGTATTTCATCACCATCCGAAACGGAAAAACGTGTCGACTTTAACAAGTTTTACGCCAAAGCGGTTATTGATTTTTTTTCGTTGGATAGAGGTATTAATTTTCTATCGTATATATCGGAAAACATCGAGTGTTACGTCAATATATTTGGAGAATTAAATTACGGACTGAAGATATTCTGATAAAAGCCATGGTTGTGCCGAAACTTATATCCATAATGAAAAAAATATGTTCTAATTATAAATATGAAAAAATCTAATCTGGAATCGATTTTTGCATTATTGGATAGTAGAGTTTCTTGAAAACTGTGTGAAAAGTGTAAAATTAGAGAAAAAAATTACTAGAAAATATATTTTCTCATTTGCATAAAAATTTGACGTTTCGACCACTTTCAATCAAAATATGATTTGACATTGTAAATTTGCGTATTTATGTTAATCAATAGATCACCTACATCATAAATACCAAAACAAAATCAAAATAGAAATATTTTTCAAGAAGAAAAATTAATATTTTCTTAGTTTTTACATCTCAAAAAAATATGTGGCAGCCATCAATCAAATTATTGGTAGTTACATTAAAATTTAGAAAATAGAGCTATAAATTTTACATTTTTATCGTTCATAGCTTCTTCGTCCTTATGAATATGAACAATTTCTCAAAATTATCTTTTTCGTGTATTAGATTCCGTTCCAAGAATGTTTGATTCTTTATAATTGATTTTTTTGTCGTATTAGTGATCTTTTAGTCTGTTTTCTAAATACTGTGATGTCTGCCCTATATAGACAGCGTCATATTCAGTACAAGGTACTTTTTTTTGATGTTTTAGTTTTAATTTTTATTGAGCGAAATACTTGGATAATGTATCATGTCCTTTATAACTTCTACCAATATCATATTTATTTGAATAATTATGTTGATGGGAAGGTCCTTGTACATATTGTAAGGAGAAATGTTTTATGCTTTGATGTTTCGTTTTCATTTTGTTTCCTAATTGATTATAGTATCTATTTATTCTTTTCTTGAATATGTTTTTAATCATTTTTTCCTTAAAATTCTATTTTTTGCTTGTTGAATATCTAAGCAATTAAATTCAGGATCTGATTATCGAATAGGTCTATCTGCCAAACTTATTATCACTGATTTTTTTGTCACATGACTGATACGAATTGAAGTTCAAATATCTTGAGATTAATGCGGTCGAATCAATTTTCAAACCACTTTCCCACTCCAACTAACAAATGTGTTTGGGAAATCAACTACAATCTTCCAATTCGACATATTCGCTGTGATGGATCTTTATGGCAGCTAAACACTCGAGACGTGCCGATACCCTTTGACTTGGGTACGAAAAGCGGCAAAATCAGCCGATGGAAATGCTCCAATCCACAATACCACACTTTCCAAGACGAATTTGGTTTTACAGAGATTGAACACCCATCTTATACGTCTGATCTGGCCCCATCAAATTATTTTTCATTTGCACAGATGAAGACCAAGTGGGAGATGTGGAAAGCTGCAGTAACGAATTTAGGAAAGTAAGTAGTGAGAAATTTCTGGATGAGACAAGCAGTTTCAATTTGTCCTATCCTATTTTTTGACAGTTTACATAGAAAAGATCGTAGAAAAATAACTTTTCAAATCCTTCAAATGTCAATTTTCTTTTATAGCAAAAACTATTGTCGGCTTAGCCGGATCATATACCTGTGTAAGCACATGCCACATGCAATACTCTTCCAGAAATGTCAAGATAAGAGGAAAGATGTCTATGCCTTATTCATAGATTACGAGAAAGTCTTCGATCGAGTTAATCATACCGTCCTTCTGACATTGCTATAGAAAAAAGGGTTGGACAAACAAGACATCGAATTTATTAGAAATCTTTATTGGAACCAAGAAGTAATGGTTAGATATGGACAAACGACATCAGTACCGGTGTGTATAGAAAACGGAGTACGACAAGGTTATATTTTCTCACCAATACTGTTTGATATGTACTCTGAGCACATATTTAACCAAGCAATAGGCGATAACGAGGATGGAATAAAAATTAACGGCAGGACATTGAATAATATACTCATACGTTATGCAGACGACACGGTTATCATTGTAGACAATCCAGAAGCTCTTCAACAAAGTTGTAGAAGTGGGAGATCAACTAGGCATGAAAATAAATGCAACAAAAACAAAAGTAATGGCCAAAACAAGATTTCCAAACCCGCAACTGAACATAAACTTCTATGTCACCGCTAAAGACAAAGTTGAAAAATTTAAATATCCTGACGTCGAAGTAAAATCATGTTTAGAGCAAGCTAGAGCCATATTCCTAAACTGGAGATACCGTTTTGTAAAGGCGTACGTGCACTCAGATCTCTTGTATGGAGCAGAAACTCGAGGCTTTTAAAATGTGGATCTTCCGTAGATTACTCAAAATATCATGGACTCAGCATATACCTAACGATGAAGTGCTTAGGAGTATGGGAAAAGAAAGAGAATTATTTACAACAATAATGAGAAGAAAGACCGTAACATCAAGTATCTTATACTGAAATTAATAATAGAAGGAAAAATCGAAGGAAAACGTGGACCTGGTCGCAGATAACATTCATGGTTGGATTAACTGGTATGATCTTTAATTTGCACCATTCAGAACCGAAATAAATAAGCCGAAATTGTCGGCAATCTTCATTAAATATAGAATGGACTTGAAGAAGAAGAAGAAGAAGATAAAATTAAAGCGAAATTATAAATATCGACTGCAGACTATCTGAAACTATTTAAATATGTAGTTTTTATGGCTCCGGTCCTAAAACTTTTCGTATACCCTTTATAATAGTTGCGTCTTGATAATTTTCATTAAAAATGATTCTATAACATATTCGGAGTGTTGGCATGTAGCGTACTTATCTAATTGGTCAAGAATAATGACTCGGATATCCGTGGCCTTGAAGGAGAATTATGAATTGCAAGAAAATTAACAAGGAAACATTGTTCGTTAGTTCGTTCACCTGCCACGCGTTTCAGTTCAACGATTTTATTGTTTGGCTGGTGTACAAAATTTTATAAGAAATTTTTGGTTGCGTCGATAAATGACGGAAAATGAGCGAATCGAGTTTCGCAAACGATTTTATTGCAACACTGATCACTTTATAACTATGTATTGGAAATATATGCCTCGCATAGTTTATTCTTGTATATCCAAAGGGGCTGCACTCTAACTAATTGCGAGGATTCCGCAAATACGGGTGGAGTTTCGTTAATGGATTACTCTACTTCTAAAACTCGAGAGGCATTTTATTACAGAAGAAGATTTCTCCAAAAATACACAGTTTAACAATAGCCAATAAAAGTAACAGCAACAAAAAGTAGAAAAAAAATATGGTATTGAATTAAAAATATGGCTCGGAATCACTATCTAATATATAGAGATCTTTTAGTTTTCTCAAGCTGTGTAAAAGTTTATTTCAGAAATGTATAGAGCAATAAAAACTCATTAGGTGTGCAAAGGGACCACAGAGTGACCCGACGAATATTTAAGCCACTTTCATAGTTTGGCATTGATTTCATTGTAAAAATTTGCCCTGCTATAGAAAACTTTACTCACGTTGGGTACCAAAAATTCCTACTGAACAAAAACAACGTTACGAGGCGGTGATTATTTTTCTTTTTTGTCGTACAGTCGCGGGAGATGAAATTTGATATTACGACATCCAAGAAACTAAATGACAATCAATGGAATGGATCCTGAGCAAATCTTCACACCTTGAAAATTCTTGTACATCGTTTTTAAAGACATTTTTGAAGTGAAACTTCTTTAGCGGCGTTGTAAACTTTTTTTTGTAGTGGGTAAAAAATGTTAATATCTCGTCAGGATACGTGACCTGATCGAAAATTCGTAAGACGGATGGGGAGTAGACACAACGAAATACAAAACTACTATTGATGAGGTTTTTATTAGACATTTAAAGAGGTTCCAATCATAAACCGATCGTATCAGTTTTAGAGACTGGCGATGATGGTTCTGGTAATAATGATGGTAAAAAAAGTCGTCGAAATTATGGATGGAAATTGATTTTTCTATCGGCACTCCCAGAGTGCAATCCGTCGTTTTGTTTCGATTGATTTATTATTGCGTCTACTGCGAGATCATTAAGAAATTGTTATTTTGTCCATGTCCTGTGTTCTACCTCACAGTGCGAACGTGCCAAAAAACTTTGTAGGAATTTAGCTGGGACGTGTTTGATCACCCTTCTGTACAGCCTCATTCCTAACGACTTTCTTCTCTTTTTACACCTAAAATCATTCCTCGGCGGTCAAAACTTAACGATAACGACGAGCTGAAAAAACAAGTTACCACAGCGAGCTAACTTCTATGAAGAAGCCTTACAGGCTACGACAAGTGCTTACAAAATTTCGGACGCTATATATAAAATCAGTTGTGTAGATTGTTGTACAAAAAATATTTCTTCTGTATCTGTAACACCTCTCATATATGGATAAAATAGATTATTTTTTTAATTTCTTATTTATAAGACCTTTTGATATGTTTTTATGTTTCTAAAGTTTCTTGATTTCAGGTCTCTTCTGTTTCAAAATTTTTTTTTTAATAATTTTTAAAAGATTGACGTTTCGACTTTTCTTTAAGTCTTTACCAAAATATAATACCATGAATATCAAAATAAAAATAAAATCAAACTAGAACTTTGTTCTAATAAGAAAAATAATTTTTCCTTAGTCCTCGTATCTTAAAAATATAGCAATAATCAATTAAATTATTTATAGTTTTATTATAATTTACAAAATATAACTATAAATTTTACTTAAATTATTTAATAAGACTTAAAAGTCAATTTTTATTTATGTTTTAGAAATTATTAAAAAAAACTAATTTGAAAACAAAAGACATCTAAAATCAACAACATTTAGAAACATAGAAATGGATTATTTATATATTTTAATTATTTACCACGAAAAAATTTATTTACATCATTAAACAATTGACCTTAAGCGGGGGAATAGGGTCATTAAAAAGGCAAAGTTATACGTAATTAATTAATTTGAAGGGGGATCAAAATATAGTGGGCAACCTGATACTCCTTGCCAAAAATATGAAAATAATAAATTTATGATGGAAAATCTATACAGCATATGTTTCAAAGTTTGAAGGTCCCACGTTGTTTATTTAGTATTTGTTTGGCATCCAACAATAATGGATTTGTGAACATGGAAAAAATTGGTCATCGTTAACCAATATAAAAGCTGAAATAGATTCTACTCTGGGCAAGGCTGTTACTTCCTTATCAAAAGTAAATTTTGAGTAGTTTAAACGAGGCCGTACGTCCTGCGAGGACCAGCATCGCAGTGGTCGACCAAATGAAGTGACGACTCAACAAATGTTCCACTTGGAAAGGGCACAAAATATCGATACATCAAACTATCGATAATTTTTCAAAAATTAATCGATAAATATCGTCGATATTTTTTTATCTTGAAATATCGATATTCGATATTAATTTTTGAGTATCAAGTTCGATATTTTTTTAAAACTTCAAAACTTCATTTTATTTTACTATATACTAACTTGTAATATTTTACCTGTCCTCATATTTAATTGATTAATTATTTACATCAACGCGCAAGCTTTGATATAAGTGCTGCTTCTATGTGTAGCCGTGACAACCATAGTTGTACAGTGAATGTGTAAGTTGTTGTGTCTTTTCGTTGTGTAATTGTTATTTTTTTATTTATAATGTCTGCAGTGTGGAATTTTTTTACTAAAAATGGTATATGGTAACACATACAAAACTTGTGGAAATACGACAAATTTAACGACGCATTCGAATACAAAACATTATAATGCTTTTATACAAATGTCAACAATTTCAATATCATTAAAATCTGGAAATGGAACTAAGGAACTTTTAACGTTTGCATAATTCTTTTATTTTTGAATACTCAACGCTCTGAAATAAAAATATCGATATATCGACATATCGATATTTTTTACGCTGCATACATCGATATTTTGTGAATATATCGATATAATCTTTTCATTTGCCCATTCCTATGTTCCACAAAGACTGAGAGTGTCGCGAAGATGTTACCATTGAGTGTTTGGTAATGTTTCACAGAAATAAAGTCCAATTTTTACGCCGTTTCACAACATGGGTCCATCATTTTGAACCTGAGACAAAATAACAATCG
Source organism: Diorhabda sublineata (assembly GCF_026230105.1). Lineage (NCBI taxonomy): Eukaryota > Metazoa > Arthropoda > Insecta > Coleoptera > Chrysomelidae > Diorhabda > Diorhabda sublineata. Next base: position 4,493,963 of record NC_079474.1, on the reverse strand, counting down.
AAACAATGGACTGAAAAGGGAGAACCGGCTACAAATAAGACAAAGACCGTTCCATCAGTAAGCAAAGTCATGGCGTCGGTTTTTGGTATCCGCCTAGGATAATTTTCATTGACCATCTTGAAAAAGGAAAAATAATCAACGGCGAGTATTATGCAAACTTAATGTAAAGTTTGAGGGAAGAAACCAAGCAAAAACGGCCGCATTTGGTTAAGAAGAAGTGTAGTATCATCAATACAACGCACCAGCTTTCACATCCGTTATTGCAATGGCCAAAATTAATGAAATAAAGTTTGAATTTGCCAGATTTAGCCCCATCGAATTATTTTATCTTCCCAAACTTGAGAAAATGGCTCAGTGGTCAAATATTTTCCAAAAATGACAAGTTAATGTCGGCAATTAATGGCTATTTTAAGGAGCTTGACGATTCTTATTATAAAATATGAAGCTAAAACAAGATTTTTTCAAAATTTTCTGTTTTCTTTGTAGGACTAGGTACTTTTAGAATCATCCTTGTATATATCAACTAAATTCTGCAAAATAGATGGGAATTAAAAAGGGAAAATGCTACTTCTGTAAATAAAAACATCTAAGGAGATCTGAATACAAAACACTTGATGAAACGGTTGATTTTAATTAGTAGTTGAAATTGAGAAATTTTTTGATAAAAGTTAGATAAAAAGCACATCAGCATAAATCAGCATCATTTATCCATTCATTCTGAATAACGATAAGGAAGCCTTGTTCTCTTTTAAATGAATCTTCTTACTGGTCGATTCATTTATACGTTTTAAGGAAGAATTTACGGTTTGACTTCATTAAGACTGGTTTGTCACTTCAATGAAATGTGAATTTGCATCACGCAACGTACCAGGTGGTAGCTGTTTCACCAATAACGAAAGAAACTTTAATAAAGAAAAAAATCTTTGCTAATAAAAGTTATCTACGGACAATTAACTATTAAATTTTCAAATAAAAAGTTTTAATAAACATGTATAAAAAGTCTTGTCGTTGACAGGCAATAGGGCCTTACAATAACACCCGCGACACGATCATATCCCAGGTCATTTTAGACGTGCCCTCTTGAAGACCTTCATAGAAAATTGAGCAGTAAAGTGGGCGATAAAGACATAAAAGGAACAGAACATGAAGCCCGGAGACTTGACTGGGCATCTCAGCATTCCAAATAGTCCCAGAGCTGGCTACAAAAAATGGGGTCGATAAGGAGCGCGCTATTTCAGCTTGTAAACTGGCGGCCCCAACTTAGTACATCACCAAACGTCACTTCTTAAGGTCAGCACAGGTCGGATATGAAACTGCCAGCCGGTTTTCCCGAACGAAAAAATTGGCTGAAAAATAACCTCATAACGTACGCGCGTGAAACCTCTGATAACGTGGGGTTTAAACATCAAATAAGAACGGTGTAATAGTGCAAGAAGTTTTGCAGGCCGGAAAACCCTCGTAAGAAGTGATCGAAAGTGCCGGAAAACCTCATAACGTGCGCGTGTAAAACTTTTTTATTAGGTTTTTGGGGAGTTATAGCGCAAGAAGTTTTGCTTATTGGAAAATTATTTCTGATGTCTCCATTCAAAATATCTGTTTGCGCTACCCGAAATAAAAAAAAAATCATCAGGATACGATGAAAACTCGGTGAAATATAATCATTTTTTTATCGCGCGCTTGATTTTATAGCACCTACTCGAGCCGCCGCCAACAACTCAAAAAACGGGCTTCTGATTTTTTTTTTATTCATTTACTGCGCCAATTATCAATTAATATTGATCAAATTTTTCTTAAATTTCTGGGAATAATTATACTTTTTGATAAAGTTGCTCAGTATTGAGTAACAGCTCGTGGTGTCCCAAGAAACTGCTCTTAGTGGAGACCCCAAAAACCTAATAAAAAAGTTTCGCGCGCGCACGTTATGAGGTTTTTCAGCCAATTTTTTCATTCGGGAAAACCGGCTAGCATTTTCATATCCGACCTGTGCTGACCTTAAGAAGTGGCGTTTGGTGATGTACTAAGTTGGGGCCGCCAGTTTACAAGCTGAAATGGCGCGCACCTTATCAACCCTGTTTTTTGTAGCCAGCTCCCCTCTAAAAGGAATATATGGTGTTCATAGATAAGATCACGGATGGTGTGTTTATGGTAACGTTTTTGGTATTCGTTTACACTATTTTTATTCGTGGGGTGAATTAATAAACATTGATTCTTACGTTCTTTATTTATTAACACACTATATAAATCACTTAACTTATAATAATTTACTTATAAATATCATTTAAATAACTTCTGGGATTACTTTCACTAATTCGTTCTTTTCACTACGACTATTTATTTAAAACTAACTTACTGCGCTACATAAACTTATTTATATTCCACAAATTGAATTCTACAAAGTTTGAGAACAAAAAGAAACACAAGAAATAAATAAATACACTTTCTTAGAAATTACTTAGAAGAAATATTGTGATAAACCGACTTCTATTTCAAAGGCGCGTTCGCCATTTATAGAAAACAGATGAAAGGCGTTACGTCAATTCGCCGAATATTAAAATTCCATTTTAGCTAGGCAGGACTGGCTTAAGGACCTAATTTCGCGAGCTTGTACGTAACACTATACTTCACCAAAAACTATGAAAATTCGACGGAAATGGACATTCAGATAATTTGAGAAGTGCGTTTTCATCACGATTTTTAAAGATTTTGAAACAACTTCATCAGGTGTTTTGGGATGGGAATATGTTAGGGGATGACTGTGAAAAAAAGACAATAATGGGTCAACTAGTTAATGTTCTTACAATGTCTAAAACCAGACGTGATTTAACAATTTTATTATTATTTTTGACTAACTATTAGTTAAATAAACAATTATTCACAACTTTCAGATAGGGAATAAAATCTGTGTAAAGTATTTTTATTATTTTAATTGTTCAACTCACCAGTTGTTCGTAATAGTTTTGAAAATACCACTGTTTTTGGTAAAGAATGCCTTATATCAAAAAATTTCCCTTAACTAATTAAAACAATTGATGATACAGTTTATTTGATCATTCGTATACCTAAATGACCCTTAAAGTTATTGTCTGTAAATGGAGGGAGTTGAAACGCTGTATACATTCTGAATAAACGAAATGGAAATATTGAAAATTCAGCTGATATGACTTTCGATTTCCCGTTTGTATTGGAGAAATGGAGAAAAACGAGTAGAAAGACTTTTTAATGAAAAAAAAATCGTTTAAATGAACAGGAATCAACACATAACTGCACGGAAAAACTGTATGTTAAAGGAAAGTGGTTAATCTGAAAATGATTGATCAAAATTTTTAGGATCCAAGAGGTGAACCCTAATTAAACATCATAAATCAGTGTCAAAGAATTTTAAAAATATAATATTTAATTTTTCTCTTAAAATTTTATTCAATTGAATATTCTTTTTGTAAAAACAGTCCACGTAACAGAGGGTTATCTTCAAATTTTTTAGTTGATGATCCGATTAACATCAAATTTTGTTAATTTGATATATTTGAAGGAAAGATTTTCGAATTGTAAAAGTATTTAGTTCAAGCATCGTTAAATTAAAATAAAATCTGTCAAAATATTAGAATTCAACAAATATCATTAAACGAGTGTTAATATAAGTCGCAGTCATGTTTAAACAATCAGTAAAATGAATATGTGGGACTAAATTATGCGGGTTCATTAATTCTTTCTTTTTTTGTTGAAGTACTAACTAGTTAAGATGTATATTTTATTAATGGCATACTTAAGTTTTGACATAGACAAATAAAAATAAATATAATTGGATTTGGATTTATTGTTTTTCAAAATATTCTCAATTGGGATCAATACACTTTGGCATAAGTTTGAACCAATTGTCGAAGTATTTTTTCCATTACGATTGAGGTAACTCCAAAATATGTAATTTGAACGCATCAACCTTTTCTTCAGATGTAGAAAAACGTTGACTTCACAATTTATTGAGAATCTGCGTGAATAAGAAGAAATCATTGGGTGCCAAATATGGACAGTACGGCGGATAACTCATTAACTCGATGTTTGGACTGTTCAAAGAAGTTTTCGTTTGAACTGATGTGTGAGACCTCGCTGGTGTACCATTCAGAATTGACCGTTCTACGTTGCTCCATAATAAAACGATGACGACATGTTCCGTACAGTCGATTCATGATCCATGATTGTTAATATCTTTGAAGCACCGCGTTTGAATTTTTTCGGCATCTCTTCAGACTAATCGACACGAGCGATTGTCAAATTATACGGTATCCAACGTGAATAAATCTTTTTGATAGCCAAATGTTTAGTTATTCATAAAAAGTCCAACGTGCGCAAACAACTTTTATTGGATTTGGTTCATATTAAAAGACCCATACAATCGATTGTTGTTATAGACATCTTTTGAAGAGCCACCATTGAATTTTTCCAGAATTTTTTTGCACAAATCGAAACTAGATGTTTTTTGAGCGGTTGCTCAAAACAAATCTTTTTGACAGCCAAATATTTATGCAAAATTGAATATATGCAAGTGGAATTAAGGCACAAGTATGCCTCAATCTCACGGTAAGTTACGTGAAGACAGCATCGATGATTTCAGGCCCAACAGTCGATTTTGAACGAAACACCAAATTCATCCAGTAGCGAATTGCGACCACGATTGAATTCGGATAACCAGCGATGGCTCGAGATGGTGTAAACGAAAACAGTACAGAATATGATAATGTTTAAGTTCCCTTGAAATTTTCATTATTAAATCTAACGTTAAAATAGTTTCGTTCAATATTAATTGGTACGAATCGCATAACTAGCGCCCTCTATATAAACTTTCATTACAATGTTCCAGTGGTTTTTATGAAATTGTAAAAAAAAGCAAACTCCAATTATTTTCCAGTTTTCCATCTTTCTTAAAACACCCTATATACTCACAACTACTAATATAATTGTCAACGAGCCCTGTATATAAATTACAGTAATTGGCAAATCTTTTCCCATTGCTTTACATTTTCTATGGATGATATTTTCCTTTTTGGAATTGAAGAATTTCGCTGACGTAGAAAAAGATAATTAATAATGTAATTTACTAGTTGATAAAAATATTTATTGTTTCGAAGCACAAAAATAACATCGCTGATTTACTGCGAATTTCGTGGTATTTTCATCGATAACAATTTTCCTGGTAAACACTCCAATTATTTTTACACGTTTGATCGCGAAGATAGACGTGTTTTTATATATAAAATAAAAGTGCACACTCAAGTTCCGATTTAGATCGAATAAACACATGCAAGATGTAGATAGAGCCATTGTCTTGAAATGTTTTCAATTTATACGCCCAAAATAAACTCACGATAGCGAAATCATTAGAGGTGATAGAGCAATGGCAACAATGCACTGATATAATATACGTGTGTGCAATTGGGGCCAATTATGGAGGCATGGGGGTCTATTTGTAATTAATTAATTGATTAATCAACTTTTAAAAATGAAAGTTTATCATTAATTTAATAATAATCAAAAAAGAAGAGGAGCATTAGTAACTATTTAATAAATTAAAAATTGAAATTATAGTGAATCTTTGGAAATGGGATGCAATGTATTCTAATTTATGAAAAATGAAAATTTCAACACTATTTTGGGCAATAAATAAATAACATCAAAAAATACCCTGTCTTAAAAAACATTACTTAAAAATTTTCTCGTAATATCTCGTATTTTTTGCAAAATAAAAAATTTAAATAATATTGAGAGAAAATTAATATTTTCAATAGTTTTTTTCCATTTTATTTATTTTTTTCCTCGCAAAAAAGGTAAAAAAAGAGACCTACGTTTTAAATTAAAATTTCAACTTTTTTTCGTTGAAAAAATTAAAATCATATTACTTTTATTTATACATGAAGCATGAAGAAAGGAAATCCCAACCTAACCTAAAAAATGTTTTATAAATTGTTTAAATTATGATAATCAATTGTTTTTTTTTCGAATTGTTGGTTTTTTTACGTACTTTTCGAAAAAAATTAATTTTTTCCAAAAAAAAAAATTTGAAATACAATATTTCGGAGACAAATCAGGGAATTTATGATTTTTTCTCAAACTTAGATCTACTTTTTACCTCAAATACGCCGAAAAAATAAACAAACTGAAAAAAAAATATTGAAAATATTAATTTTTCGAACTTGGAGAACCCCACTTCCAAATAATAACCAAAATTATTTCTAATTATGTCTAAATCTTGTAGCCGCCCATGTTCAAAGTTGAATTTTGGAGGGCGCACAACAAATTCTGAGTACATCGAATCTACTAGAAAAAAAGTTTGACTAGACTTCCCTATCGGGCCGGTATAGGATCATTATAAAAACACGTAGATTAGCGTTTTCGATGTTGTTAAATCCATTTTTCAAATTTTGGTGAGTCTGCTTTTAGGAGATGCCAGCTTGATTAGAGAGTGAAAAGACGTACACTAAGAAAAAAGTCAAGACTAATTGTTGTTCACGTTTTTATTTATTCAACTTTTATTTACAAAGAAAACTGTCTCTTGATGTTGTTAAGCGGACTGAGGAAAGCATAATTTTTCTGGTAAGGTTAAGTAACTTTCATTTTAATTGGGATATAACTAAGAAAAAATAAATTTTTCTGTAAAATGCGACGTTTTTTGATAAAAAGACTTGATATTCAATTATTAATATAACCGTATAAAGTATTAATTTCCGACATCTAGGAACTCGATAAATGGATTCTGCGACCACAAAAACGCTTAATTAACTAAATCTAAACCGAGCAGATACGGAAATATTGACAATTGGAGATTCATTTATAATATACTAAATACGTGAATAATAAATATAAATTAGTGAATAGTGAATATAAATTAGTGAATAGTGAATATAAATTAATGAATAGTGAATATAAATTAGTGAATAGTGCATTTATAATATATGTATATTAAAATAAGTAGAAGTAATAAAATAGATCGTGCATTTGCAGTGCCGGATTAAGATTTATAAGGCCCGGGGCTAAAATAACAACGGGGCCCCTTAAGGAATTCGTAAACCCGGAAAAATTCACAAAATAATATCAATACGTTAGATTTGTGGTATCAACATATCAAAAAATACAGAATGATGGGGCCCTCTTGGAACTGGGGCTATAGCCCCCCCAGCCTCTAGCTTAATCCGGCCCTGTGTATTTGGATTTTTTTTTGCAATTAAAGAAAAAAAACACCACAATAATTTTACACGATTGTTAGAACCTGTGTTTTATGTAACGACATAATGAAAAGTTAATAAAAAGAAATATAAATCGAAGCATAAAAATAAAAGCTTATTCATAATAATGAGATCATCTTTCCCGGTTGCGTCATCGTCAAACCTCGAACATTAATAGAGAATACAGTGAATGAAAATTGAGAAAAGCGAAAAGAAGCTTTTACATTCAGGGAAGACAAGTTCAATCCGTATCCTTACATTTTGAACTTAATATACATACAAAATGGGAATTTAATATGCGTCTTTCAGACTATACAGACGTTGAACATCTCGATTTACATACGAGTTTACTCATCTCCCGTCAATACCATCATCATCTTATAAGAAATTAAAGTAATAATCTTGATGTAAGAGATGCATTCATGATAATACTATTCGAAGGTCCAAGGGCTGAAAGGTTCCTTAATTTCATAAATTGTTAGTAGAATTAGAGGAAAATATGATTCTAAAAATTTTAAATGAAAATTCGGACTCGTTCTATCGTTGCGAATGCGTCGCGAGCACGCCGCGAGGACGTCGCGAACACCGTTTTCGTCGCGTGTTTGTAGCGCACAATACACTCATTAACCAAATGGTTGAAAGGTGATAAGTACTAGGATTCAGGAAATAAGAGTGAGCACCTACGTACTCTCATATTCGTGTAGTATAAAATGGCGTCCACGCGTCCGCAACGAGTTTGAAGATGCTCGCAATCTGCTAGTATGATAAGGCCCTTAGAGTAGCAGGGCACGGTTATAAACGAGTCATCACTATCAGGTGAACTGAAAATTATGTACGCTAGAATAGAGTTCGCTTTCTAGAGCGATATAACGATTATAGTGGTCTTACAATTTTTCCATAACATTATAATAGTACAAGTTATCTTTAACTTCAAAATAAGTTTCAGTTTCGGCGATAACTTCTTCTTAAGTGCAAAATTTCTATCTAGCGAGCATTCTCTTGAGGTCTGAGAATAGGAAAAAGTCGCTAGAAGAATATGGTAGATACCGAAGCAATTGGAATGGAAATTTTTCAATCGCTTTCATTGACACATTATCTTGATGAAATAGCATTTTCTTATTCTTCAAATGAAGTTGTTTTTCTGCGATTTCGTCCTTAATATGCACCAATAACTCTACATAACAGTTTTTGAGTCAGTTGATGAATATTATAATGTGCGAGGCAAACTGCAGATGCCATAATCTTACCAATCGACCTCTGCGTTTGTCGATGATTAATTCATTCTCACATATTGCAGATAAAAGTTGGGTTATTAGTATTGAACACCTCCAAACATTGGAGGAATTTTAATAGCGTAAAAGACACGAAGAAAGCAATAACCTCAAAATATAATCATATGATTATCGACAGATGTGAAGCTGATCCAGATACCTGGGTAAGTGGAAACAAGCTAAAGCTATCGGAACGACACCAGAAGCTTTTCCAACGATATTGGAAAATTCATCAAGAGATTACTTATTAGAGAGGTGCTAATAGTTTGGCGTTTAATAAGTAAACACCTACATTTTGGGGTGGAAATTATTGAGGTCGCATCATACCTGTCTGCTTACTCATTCAATCAAAGAAATCACAAGTATTTTATTATGAATCAGCTAAATATTATAAAAGATATCCGCAGCTACAGATTCGTACAACATATAGATAGCGCTTTGGATACCAGGAAAGCTCGAAAAGATGAGCTACGAGCTCAAAACGAAGAGTTTCGAAAAGTAGAGAGATGGCAGATTAACCCATAAGTAATTTGAAAAAAATTATGACTGCCTTGACCTTGTTTATCTTGGTAGTATCATTAGAAACGCGTTTTACCAAAAACTACTTCATTCGAACTTTCGAATACGCTAGTTTGAAAACTGTTCAACCAATTGTTTTGAAAATGGGCGCTTATTTTCTTCACAGTATCGCACTCTATATGAACCAGCAAAAAATAAAAATTTCAATCTCGTTTGGTTTCAAATGAAAATGGCGACACAAAATGCTGATTTTCATTGTAACTTTTTGTTTGTTTTCAATAAAATTCCACAAAAATTTTAGAGTATAAACTTGAATATATGTAAAGATATACTCGAAGACTCAATAAATGATACTAGAAAAAAAAATCAATAAAATCATCAGAACGCTGATCCGTTTCGATTTAAAAATTATTAAACAAATTTTTGTCACGATTCACGAGTTCGTTCACTGATATGGACCGTGAAGCTGGACCTCTTCCAATATGTTGTTTTGATTTCGATGGCTATTTGTATTCACATCATGATTGTTTGCTTACAGCAACCCTATAAATTTATTGGAATCGAAAATTCTAAAATGATAGTCTATAAATCGGCCGGAAGGAATCATTCAAAAATTTGATATCATAGCGGAATAAACGGTGTATTTAGAAAAATTAGATGTTAAAAGTTAGTGAATAGTGTAGTGTGTAAGTGTTGGTGTATAAATAAATTACGAAGTAAGATAGACCGTGTTATTATAGAGAACTGCTACTACCAACGCTAGAAAAAAAAATGATTTGTTTGCACGAATTCTCATATATCTTGATATAACACTGAATAATCAATCAGATGTTATAACGGGATAAAAAAATTCAAATTGTTGTTATTAATTAAATTAAAGTAACGAACTGAAATACGAGTAGTTGAAGCTAAAATCCAGCGAAATTGTTACTCACGTCTCAATTAAGATTCAATTTGGAGGAAAATCTCTAATTCTCCAATTATGGAATGTTCGAGTTCGAGGGGTGTTTAGGTTGTAATGGAGTGACAACGTGAATTATTAATCGCTTTAATAAATACCTAATGGTAGGAGTGACGCGATATTCGAGGCGAAAATGTAAGATTCCAATTAGAGTCGAGAAAAATTTACGGTTTAAAGATTTGTTTCTAGAAAAATGAATACAAAATGAAGTAGGAAATTCAATTTGAAAAATCAGTTCGCCCTTCTGACACTTATTCAACTAATTTATGTATTATATCCTCGTTTTCAATTATTTATATATGGGCAACTGGGTTTTTACCTATTTTTCGAATATTTAATTTTTTTATTTCATTTTTTCCTATTCTTATCAATCACTTTTTAATTTTATTAATAACTGTACACATTTTTCAAAATTGCCGTTTCATATATTTGTTTTTATTTTTGAACAATTTACTTTATTTGTTGTTTCTTTTCTTTTTATAAATTTGTTTATTTTTTTGTATTTTAATGTATTTACTTCCAAATTTTTTATGATATATTTTTTCATTGTAATTGTTTCTATTACTGTGTTTTCGTATTTTTTATTTTTCAATATATTCTTTGTGTTAAAAATATTCGCTATGGCATGTGCAAATTCATTTGCTCCTTTTTTTTTGAATTTTTCAAAAATGATTCATAAATCTTTTTACAATGCTCTCTTTCTCTTATCGTTTCCAAATTTTTCATATTTTTTGCTGATTTTTTAAATTCCATCAATTTTATTACTTTTTTTGGAATTTCACATGATTTTTTTAATTGTTTAATTTTCCATTCTTTTCTTTGTATTTCAAATGTTTGCAGTTTTATTTTCAAAGTAATTTACTCCCTTTTTTCAATTTTCCAAAAAGATTTTTATGAATTTTTCTGATTCTTTTAACAAAGCTATTTTCTTTTACGTTTTGTCTTATCAATATTCTATTTTCATTTCCAAATTTCTCATATTTTTTGCCGATTTTTTAAATTCAATCATTTTTATTAATATTTTCGATTATTCATGATTTTCGCAATTTTTCAATTTTCCATTCTATTATTTGTATTCCAAAATTCCATATACTATTTTTTTGAGTTTTCAATATTCTCTTTTCGTTTCCAGATTTTTCAACATTTGCTCATTTCTTCAATTAATTCAATTTTTTCCATTACTCTTTTCGATTTCTACACGTTTTTTTCGTAAAATTTTTATTTTCCACTATTTTATTTCTAAATATTTAATATGTTTTTATAAATTTGTTCCATTCTTTTAACAATGCCATTTTCATATATATTTTTTTATATTCTTAAAATTCACTTTTCCTTTATCAAATTTTTCATAACTTGTTTGCTTTGTTTGTTTCTATTATTTATTGGTTTCCATTAATTTCCTCCAGTTTGAAAATGTTTTTCGTATTTTTTTTATTTCCATTATATTTTTTCAGATCTTCGGTATTTACTTTTGTATTTCCAAATTTTTCATCATTTCTTTAAAATGGTTTTCATTAATTTTTTCGACTGAAACTTCGAGATTTTGTTTTTTTTTTAATTATTTTATATCTTTAATATTTGCTATTTTATTTTCCAATTTATAAGCTGTTATCTTCACTTTTTCAATAGTTTTTTCATAGATTTTTAACGACGATTTTTACTTTGCCATTCTCATGTTATTTTTTTTTTGATTTTCAATATTTACTTTTTCGTCAATTTTATTATTTATTTGCTAAAATTTTTACTCAAAATTGTTTTCGTTAATACTCTCAATTCTTTTCAATCTGTTTTCTTAATTTGAGTTTTTATAATTTTTCATTATTTTCTTGGTATTTCTGATATTTAATTTTTCATCAAACGCATTATTATCTATTTCATGAGTTTTCGTAATTTATATATTTTTATTTTTTACCATTTTTTTTATCTGTAACCACTTTTATTATGAATTTGATGATTTTTTTACCCTTTGGAAATCGTTTTTATGAATTTTTTCGAACTACAGTTTTTTTTTAATTTCTTCATAATTCTCGTTTATTCTTACGACCCTTCACAGTGCTACTTCTCAATACTTATTAATTTTTTAACATTTTCTTTGAACTTTTCCAGTTCATTTCGTTCTCATTAAATTCTTAACGTATACAGGGCGTTTTAAACAAGACTGCATCGCTTCGTAGATAGAAAACTGATCTAAACTCTGTCTACTAAAGTACAAATAAATTATTTTCATAATAATTTTCCATGTAAGTTATCCATCCCAACATTTCAATTTCTCACACAAAGTATTCCCACTTCGGCAACGGTGTCAGTTAACGGAACAGGCGAATCCGAGACACACCCTTCATATTATTTTCGAAGGTGCGGTTGTTGGGTGCAGCTCTCCCGACTATTCGGGAGCACCGAGGGGGTTGAACATTACCCTATCAACCCCATTCTGATGGATGGTTACTAATGCACGCTATATAGCGTGCACCTTCATTTCTGTGATGTTCGTCACTAAAAAGTCTCTCTTCCTAATTAAATTTTTAAATTATTCCGAGAATACGAGTTTGTTTCACTAATTGAAATGATAAAAAAACAAATAAAGGACATTCGGCTCGAATTAAAGTACGGACCTGTTTACGGTTAATAACTTTTTAGGTATTTGTATGATGCGCCGTTTTCCTCATGAATATAGAATTGATTATATGCCAAAATATACAAATTTATTGTATATATTCGAGAGAAAACAGCAACACTCCACTTCGACGTATTCACATATCAATTTATTTTGATTTCATCCTCAAACGCCTACAGGAATCTTAAGTACGTTTACTCATTGTGTACGACAATCCAAATCTCATATTAGTACAGTAAAATAAAAATTTGGGGCGAAGACGCTGAAAATTGATGCACATTTTATTGATAAGATACATTGTGAGATAATAAATTGCTTTCCAGAAAATGGGTGGCAGAAACATTTTGAGTTTAAAATAAGAAAATTAATTTTTTGATTATGCTGAAACGCTTAGAACGAAATTGTTCTTATAGAATGGAAGTTTATTGAATTTCATACAAAAAGATCTGTTACCCTTTGCTCGCAATTTAAAACCAATATCTAATATTGTCTAACGTATGTAACAAAAGTTTTCATTGCCTTCAAATCAATTCCAAAAAGGGGGCGGCCTAAAGCTTTGACTAATGCCCAGTAAATTGGATTGGTGGAATGTGCAAAACACAAATTAGACAACTTTCCCACATGACTAGCACTCCTGAACTGAAGAGAAAAGGAGTTAAACAATAAAGAAAGAAAGAAATGTCAAAATATATTGAATTTGAGCAGCGTAGAAATCCGTTATGCTACCGTGCATCAATAAGACGTCAATTCACAGAAAACAGAGTTGTGATAATGGATGACGAAAAATATCTCACGATACTACATTCAGAAATTAAAGGCAATGATTGATTTTACACGAAAATTGTCAAATTGTCCCAATAACGTGAAATACAAGAAATTTGAAGATAAAGTTTTGGTTTGGTGGGCCACATCCGAACAGGCTTTTCACGTCCTTATGTCGGGCACCTTGAAGGGTGAGGCGTTGGATGCACATATTTATACAGGGAGATATCATCTAAAATTAATTGGTTTTATTCGCCAGAATAACCAGAGACTGGTTAGAGACTCACGACATACCATTTGTACCGAAAGACGATAACCCCCCGAAGAGTTTTGGGCGATATTGAATAGAAAAGTCTATGATGAGGGTTGAGAAGCCGAAAATGAGCAACAGGATATTTTAAAAAATTCCCGAAATTGACAAATCAGCACATGATGCAATGCGTTAAGCAAAAATTAATAAATTAAGCAAAAAAATAGAAAAATCCGGGTGGTTCTAGTTAAAAAAATAAAGATATTTATGAAGTTAAACTTTGAACACTTTTTATACACACCCTGTATAAAATGAAAAATTTTTCAACATCGATCAAATACGTGTGACCTTGCTAAAAGCAACCGAATAGAAACCATTTTCATATCTTTAAGGATATCATCGTAAAAAAATAATTTATAAAGGTCTGCAGCCGTCAAATTTCTTACAAAAAAATTAATAACTCAAAAAGTATGCATTTTTCGAAAAAAGTTTCTAGACCAAAGTAAACTAAAATTTTTCGTAGATTTAAAAAATGTATTAATATATGCTCTTTACAATAACAAAATTACAGGTAGAACCGGAAGTCAGCCATCTTTGAAAATATTTTAGTTAAAAATATCATATCCGAAAACCCAAACAGAAAAATTTTCATGATTTTATTATAAGTATTTTGCCATATACAGATAGTTTTAACTCGTCGTGGGCCACACTGTATACACGAATGGAGACACAAGGGAATACAAAAATTATAGAGACGTCACACTACTAAGCACAGTTAGTAAACTTTACGCAAGGGTAGAGGAAAAAAGATTAAAAAAGTCGATGGAGATACTTTGGAAGACATGTAATACGTAATGTTCTAGTATTTCTTATACACTTGAAAGTAATATGATTTCACAAGGAACAAGAGGTTGTTACACCTCTCTGATGAGGCTTAAAACCGTTGAAACTAGTCAATTATTAAAAACATCTCGTTCAAATTGCGATCCATTAAATATGTTGATATATAAGAAAAAACTAGAAGATAATCAGGAGAGACGCACCTTTGTATCACAGACATAGTTATGGCTTTCGATAAAATAGACAATAACGACATATGGAGAATCTTACAAAAAAAAAGAGAAGTAGAAGAAACAACGATAAACGGAACGAGGACTATATAAGAATAGAAAAAATACTAAAAGCACAAAACACGAATTATCAAAAACATTCAAAACAAGGGAAGAAGTTAAGATAAGGATGTATACTGATGTTGAGAGTAAAAGAGAAGCAGAAAAATAAGTAATACTCTAGGTGGGGTATTGGAATATGGAGAGGTTAAAGTATCGGAAATATCCTAGGCAGATGATTTGGTGCTAAGCGCTAGGAACGAAAGAAGTATGACCAAAAACTTAACAAGATATAATGCAAGTTTTTGAAACAACAACATGACAATAAATGAGAAAAAAAAACAAAAACAATCATCATAAGCAACGATAAAAAAATGTACGACAAGTAAACCTAGGTACAAAAAATAACGGAAGATGGAAGAATTGGAAGAGGAAATAAAGGAGAGGAGAGGTGCAGCAGGAAGTATTAAAAATAAGTTCGTGGCAGAGAGAGAAATGAAAACACAAATTTTTAAAAAAGGTAGTCACACCCATTTTTGGATCAGAAGCATTGACCATAACTCAAAGACAAAGAGATGAGATACAGGGCATGGATATGATATATCCAAGGAAGATATAAAGAAAAACAATAGTGAACGTAAGAAATAACATATATAGGGAAAATCTAGGAATAAAACTTATGGAGACTATAGTAGAGAAAGAGTGAGAAGACCAAATGGTAACAAGATTACGAAGAATTAATATGAAGGATAAAGATAGCTGTAAGTAAGTTGAATAGTACCATTTGGAGAGAGAGAAAGAGCATCGGTTTATCACTCTATATCTCTGTACTCGTCATTCAAATCAAAATTTGTTAATTTCTATTCTTGTCGATTTCACATGTCGAAACTTTGACGTCGAGGAGTTCCAATTAGAATAGAATAAAGAGAGTTAGAGAGTGGTACTTACTTTCTCTCTCTATTTTTAATTATCACTTCTATGGAACATTATACGAAGCAAGAACAGCAATAAAGAAACAAAAAAGAAGATCAAGAAAAACTTGAAGCGAAGAAATTAAAATAGGGATTAAAGAAAGAAATATTGATATATAGAAATGTAATGGAATAAGACGGAAAGTAATGGATAGAAAAGAATGGAAGAAACTTTGGATAAATGTGGATATGTGTTACATTTTAGTAATTTTATGATCTGTATTTTTTTCTAAAATATTTTCTCGTTTTGACAACTGTTTTCCTCCGCTTTTTACCCATTCGCCTATACAATTTATTGATCAAGAAAGTTTGTGGCAATAATTTTCAGCACCTTACAATACTCTGGCTATTTTTTGCATTTTTTTCCTGTATTATATCATTAGACCGTCAATATTCGAAGCAAGCATCAAATTATCGATCTGATTTCTATACGCCGCCATATCCGATAAGTATTTCCAATGAATTTTTCTTTATTTTTAGATCGTCACCATACTCGACCGTTATCGGTATAATATAAACACGGTCCACTTTGTCGTAATAAAAACCAATCGAGTTATCGATCCGAATCGGAATTGTTACCCCAACTGTACGACGCGACGTTTATTTTAGTGGTCGTAGTACGGGAGATAAAATTGGAAATAATCATAGGAACAAAGGCTTTGCCAGCTAGATTATGAGCGTTTCCGAAGTGGGATTGTGGCAAAATCAAACACCAAAGTGTACTAACCCTAACATATTTATATATTCATCCATCATGCCACAATCCCACTAAGAAAACGTTTATAATATAGGAATCTAGATAATATATGTATACAAATATCTGAAGTAAAATACGTTGACAAATCGTGTATTAAATTTTTTTAAGAGAACCAATCAATTGATAATTAAACTAGGCTGACATACACAGTTAGTATCAGTTTCTAAACCAACGTTACCAGCTACGAGGGCTGATTTCTTATCTACCGTTCCTTACCCACTTACCATAAAAAATGCGCATTTCCATATTTCAATATAATATACATCGACGTTAACACATTTTTTCCGTCCATGTTTTAATATTTCTTATGCACTTCGAAGTAATATGATTTTACAAGGAACAAGAGATTGTTACAACTCTCTGATGAGGCTTAAAACCGTTGAAACTAGTCAGTGATTAAAAATTCGCGTTGCAATTGCGATTCATTGATATAGATGGACACCATACTCTTCAGAGGAGTTGTTATTCAATATTCGTCCAAACGTTAGCCAGGAAAGTAGTTGTTTTTTCCATTGAGAACGGAAAACTAAATTTCGCAATAATTTTCAGAGGTGAATAGTAGAAATAAGTTGATATATTGGACACATCTCGTATACCATTCAAAATTTAATCTACATTGTCAGCAACTACGTTTGATTTCTACCCTATTTGACTAGTGGTTAGCAGTTGGATGTGAGGATAGCGTTGTACAGCATTTGCTGGTTAATGTTCAACCACACGGATTAAATAGCAGCGTTGACTGGTG
Organism: Diorhabda sublineata; assembly: GCF_026230105.1. NCBI lineage: Eukaryota > Metazoa > Arthropoda > Insecta > Coleoptera > Chrysomelidae > Diorhabda > Diorhabda sublineata. The sequence continues at coordinate 4,476,790 of NC_079474.1, read as the reverse complement.
TTGTCCGCAATTCGGATTAGAGACTAGGAACAAGAGGTTGCTACGCCGCTCTGATGAGGTTTAAAACCGTTGAAACTAGTCAGTGATTAAAAACATCTCGTTGCAATTGCGATCTATTAAAGATGTAGATATCGTTGAACATCACACTTTTCAAAGGAGGAAAGACTTAAAAAACGAAAAGATGACGGATCGCTTAAATTTCAGACTTAGATTTGTGAACGAACTAAATTGTAATTCCACATTTATTATAATTTTTTCAAAGAAAATTCTCGTTTAGCGAACAAATGGATATGTTATAGGTTTTTATGAAGAAAACTGTAGTAGAATCGTGGAAGAATATCTGAAGAAGTTTCCTAATCGCGTGGTTACTCACAGAAAAATACTTTCTAATGTTGAAAGACGAGTTCAAGAAAAAGGAAATTTCTTGGTGTTAATCGAGAACGTCCTGATCAAATGTCTTGGTTTAGCGAGGGAAATCCTGTCGATTTATTTTACGTCACAAAGAAAACTTTTCTTCACAGATGAGGCCCTCATGTAAATCCAAATATTTTTTTTAGAATTTTAATTATAGAATTAAATTATTCGTGGAATCAACTTACAGATAAAAATCTTTTGTGAAATTTTAATGCTAGGTCACCCAAAATGGTTCCAACTCTTTCTACTTACAATTACTTATGGCCCTTAAACGGTCCCAAACGGTATACCAAAATTAGTATCTTCAAGTTGAAGAACTGCGAAATTTTGAGCTCTACTTGGTATAGAGGTAAAATTCCCCCCAAGTTATATTTAATATCCCCTATACGCCTCTACTCTGAAGCTTTACAATTCCTCGGGGTTGCAGCTTGGTATAGAGGTGAATTTCCCTCCAATCGTCCCCCATACATACATTTTGTTCTGTATTAAGACATACTAGTGAACGAATAAAAACAGCACACGATAGAAAACAAATAAATTTGACAGTCGATTTTGGAAAAACGTCAAAATTTTCAAAAAATTCCGTTAATGGATAAAATTAGTTGCAATATTTTTCATACAATCGCTCAGACTAAGGTTTTTCTGTTTCGTTATTGTAGGCAGACGTGATGAGATGATGCCTCGGGAAATTGACATCAACATCTCGTCAACCCTTGTTTCATCCACCCCCCGGTATTCATCGTCAATTTTAATGTCATTGTCCGTTTACTGTGTTCAACAACGATCTAATGAAATTTCGTTATGTACTTTTTACCGTTCATTAGTTGGTGTATTAGCCTCGAGGTCACCTTTCATTTTAACGTTTTCACGTCATTGTGGCGCCATCTGTTTTATCCTTTAATTGTTGTCGAGGCTTTATCCACAGTTTATTACTTAAAGATGATGATATAAAAAATAAATTAAATCCGTTTCCGTACAAAATTATCGCTCTTAATGCAGTACATTATTTTTTGACTTACCTGTACATCGAAATTGTGCTGTTGCTGCTGCAAAACTGCACTATCTACCTGGTGCGGCTGATGCGGTTGCGGGTGTTGGGGAGCGTAACCGTGCTGTTGTTGCTCATAAGGATTAGCGCTAGCCTGAAAGGAAATTTTGTATCCTATACAAACTAATACGATTTTCGAAATGAGCAGAAATCCAAGATATTGGTTTTTATTTAACGTATTTGGTCCACGTACAAGGCTGCTAACCAGTACTGCAGTACCTGGGACACAGAAACTAGAAGATCAGGAACCATTGGGCGATTAATCATAGAAGTAGATGGCAAACGCCCAAGAGGCAGATCTCTAACTAGATGGGTAGACCGAACAAAACTCTTAATAAATATGAGACTGCATTAAGCCGAAAAGATTTCACAGGATAGGTAAGCATGGAAACAACTGCTGAATCAAATATGAATTGCGTCACAATAAATAAAAACTCACTTGTTGCTGCTGTTGCTGTTGTTGCTGCTGCTGTTCGGCTGCAAACAGTTCGAATTGTTGATTTACCGATTCGGCTAAAGTGACACCGTGATGGGCGGCCAAATGCGGCGGTAAATGGTGTAAATGATGCGTCTGTAAAGGCTGTTCGTTGGGTTGTTGCTTCAATACCGCCAAAGATGCGGGATCTAGACCCATTCCATTTTTGCTGAGTTCTTCTTCGGCTGGCGATGGTTGCCGGCTACCCGGCGTTCTACTGCAAAGGAAACTGTTCAAATTATTATAGGGTTTATTAAGAAAGACAAAACAATTGTCAAATAAATGGATTCTGTATGCAGAACGTTAAGCATTTTTATAAAATGTGTTCCATCGCTGAATAAGTCGCGTGACTGACACAGATGGCGCTGCCTTATTAAATGGATATGACGTTCGTGAAGTAGCAACTTTAAAAAGACTATGTGTAAAGTTTCATGGCATTTCGATTAGTCAGAAAAAAGGTGAAACTACCTTTGTTATCTTCAAAACATCTTGATAAAAAAAATACTATAAAGTGTTATCCGGACACTGCTCCATCGAAAAAAATAATTTGTTATTGGTTTGCTGAATTTAAACAGACACCGATGATTGTGAACGTTCTGATCGTCAAATTGAGGTGGTTGCTCCAAAAAAAACATCAAAAAACTCCACAAATTGGTTATATCTAATCGTGAATTGTAAAATTGCTTTTCTATTATGTCAGATTAAATGAAAATACCGCCGCTGGTGAAATCAGATCAGTAATTCGTTTTAAACACCAAGTGAAAAACATTATCGGTAAATCTGCTAGGTTTGAGGACAAAACGGTACGTGTAGTTCAATAATAAGAAGATGATTAAGACAATTCAGTGAAGGAAGTGATGAAAAACGTACTGACGCAATTGAAGAGAAGCTTGAGCAAAACCGTAAGTCTTCCATGCATCTTAATGCAAGTCATTACATTTTTACTGAGAAACTAAAATTTCTAAAACATTTGGGTACCGAAAATTCTTATTGAATTCTTCAAAAAACGATGGAGGAGCAGTGCACTTCAGTTTTCGACAAGCTGCAATGAAAACGGTGTTGATTTTCTTTTTCGGATAATAACGGGGATGAAACTACCTTACAACACTTCAAAAACTGCGAGAGAATGATTGTGAAAGAAAATATCTATGAAGCAAGTCCTTGAACGACAGAACGTTTCAATGATTCTACCTGAATATTAATTTCAATATCCTTGATGAAATTTACTGATAGTACGACGGTTATCTATGCCTAAATGGCTAGTGAGGTTTAAAGGTAGGGAGTAATTTTGTACAACAATCGACTGTGATAAATTGTTGGTTTTATGAATGTAGATGCTCAGTAGATTGAGATCAGTATAAGAACTGTCATCGCAGGTACAGGCTGATGATTGTTTGATACCTAGCTTGGCAAGATGGGCGGGGTATCTTCCATAACTAGTCTTAATTGTAAATATACTTGCTGAATAAAATTTCAATGTGGTGTGATTGAAAATGTAATTTGGTAATCCAGAAACTAAACGGCAATCAATGATATGGAGGCACACTTCGTTCCCAACTAAAATTGAGTTTGATTAAATCTTTATACCTGGAAAACTCAGTTTTTTGGACGGATTTTCTGTTTAATTTCTTACCACGAGGTCAGAAAACCAATGCACTTCTTAACTACGCGACCAGAAAATTACTGTATTTTCCACGACAATATCCAATGCGTATGTGACAAACAAACTTCTACAGGAAATTTGGCTGGAAGCTGTATGATTACTTTCCATACAGCTTTGACCTCACTCTGAGCGATTTTCATGTGTCTTTATGCCCATTTGGCCATTTGGTTGAAAACGCAGGCAGTAACCCTCGATGAAGAAGGCATACAAAAACTCTATGACAAGTGCCTTCAAAATTTTGGAAGTTATGTAGAAAATTGGTGTAAACAGTTATATATTTTTGTACGATAAATTTTTTTCCGGTATCTGTACACGTTTTCTTATAAAACGAAATGGAAATTACTTTCTGGTTATACTCTTATCTCTAAATAACAAACTATTTTGGAAATTTTTTCAACTTAAAATATTATATCTATTTATTGTTGGAAAAATCAAAATTTTTGTATATCCCAAGGTCATTGATAATTGTTGGAAAATATCTTATAACAAATTTCGTAGGCTTGTTACTTGGAAACAGAACCACGTCGTGGGAGGAGGTCTGATGCCTAAGCAACAAGCTTGAACAAGTTATAAAATTTTTGAGTATGAATCAATGTTCGAGGGTTGTACAGATAGAAAATTTTTTGATAATTATAGAAATTTCCAATACGCATTCTGTTAATAATTTGATATAATATAATCCATAATTTTTTCATATCTTGCTTTTGTACATCACTGTTGGCCAATCGACTAACCGCTGTCGATCTATCGGAGTGATTAGTAATTTTTTTTACTTGGTATTCAATCCAATCGCTTTGTTGGTAAACGGTAATTTTTGGTATGTTTTGTTCTATAATTTCATTAATATTTTTGAAATTTTGAACTATTAAATATTTTGACACCGCGATAAAGTGAAAACAGCCCATGGGATCTCTTTTCAGTATAATGTTGTACTGATTGATTGTCTTCAAAGTGATTGATTTCATTGGATTTCTACTGGAGCAAAAAATTTTCAAATAAACGAACCTTGTTGAATGAAACGTGTTGTAAAAAAATTAATTATTCCTTCAAACACTTCAAAAGACTTCTGAATAACATTCGAAAGAAACAATTATGGTATCATCTATTGATTTGATGAGCTCATGATTTTTTCGAGATAATGAAATGAACGGTTTGCGTCCGGCTGTTCATGGAGCGTTGATCTATGTTTGAAGTATTTTTTTCCGAAATTTAACAGCAAATTAAAATGAACTTGTACCACCAAATTCAGAAGTTCAATATTGTCGATAGAAGCAACAACTAAATAATTTTATGTATTGATAAAAGACAATTATAGAAGTAATTGAACATACGAGGTGTGATGAGATAATTACTCTTGACTAGTAAAGCGGTTTTTTTAACGTTGAGTCCGTGATTGTCGTGGTGGTTTCTACTTTAGTACATTTCTTAGATAACCTCACTAAAACTGCAATAGACTAATAATCCTGAAAGGATTCGAAACTGTCATTATTTGTCTCAATACATGAGGATATGACACATATGGATGTAGTGACAAATAATCCGTACAAACTGTTATCATTTAATTATTTGCACTTTATCAAACTATTGTTAATACACTTTTAATCGGGATTTCCTAATTTTTGTTTTTAAATGTTGCATTAAACTCCATTCGTCATGTGTAGCTTCCTCCCAACCTTTCGTTTCAAATTTTGCTGAGGCACATTAGCAAAAGAATTATTTAACTCTGCAAAATTTCCCACAACGTCCTTTGCATAATGAGCAGTTGCGATATCTGGCCAAAACACGAAATTTCCTGCAGGATGCTTTTTCTCTAACGCCTCTTGACATGATACAACGTGCAATGCAATGCAAGACGCCATATTTCTTGATCAAAATCGTGCGCAGATGAAATTCAGCCGATCGTTTCATGCAAAATCTCGCACTTGCAACTTTATTGATTTGTTACACTTTTTATTGCGTGTAAGTTGCAATTCTAGGGAGAAGTGTAGTAGCTTTTCGCGTAACAACCAATTTCTCCTTCGGGCTCCAAAAGTGAGACAGTGGCAGATATTATTATTGGCAGTTATTCATTGACCATTTTATTTTTTCTTGTTTATTTCATTTCACTTCGTTATTTTCATTTTTAAACTGCCAACAAAATGTTAAACAAAGTTTGAGGTTAGGAATTTACTTAATTTATTAATGGAATTTTTGTTAGGTGCAGCTATAATGCAGTGGTAAGAGACTGGAATGATTTCAAACGACGTGAAATAATAAACTATTAAATATTTTGGCTTGCATGCGATTTCTTGCGAGTTATCTTGTACTATGTCAAGCGGCTTTTATGAACTGCATTATAATCTATCTCTAACACACAATTTTTCATATATTTTGGTGGATAAAGAATTTCCAGAAGGACAAATGTATGCTGAAGAACCACTACGAGAAGATATCGCCAACCATACCAACACAACGGGTTGAGTTGTACTTTTTGTGTCTTCCAAAATATACTTTCTTTTGAAAAATAATAAGACTTATTATTCACCGTTTCACGCTTGTCATCGAAAATTATTTCCAAATCTTTAGCGGGCGAAAAATCTTTGTCACTGTTGTTAATTTTTAATTTTGTTGCCTCCAGAATATTCGGGTGTCGATTTTTTAGATTTTTGAACTAAATTCTGTTTCTTTACTTGCATATTTCTGATTGATTTTGAATTTTCTGCCAAATTTTCGGTGAGTCGCTTTAACAAAAGCTTCTCTCTTTTTCTTTGATTTTGTTTGATACACTACCAGGTTTGAGGGCCGAGAGAGCACTGAAGATGACCAGCGTCCAATTCACCCCGTGACTGTTTCAACTCCGGAAACTGTGACCAAAATCAACCAAATTGTGCGTGCAGATCTTCGAATGAGCATCCGGATGATTGCCGAGGCTGTAAACGCCGATAAAGAAACGGTTAGAAACATTTTATACGAGGAATTACACATGAAAAAAGTCTGTGCTAAGTTGGTGCCAAAAAATCTGACTCCTGACCAAAAGCTCTGACGTCAACGGATCTGCTCAGATTTCCTTGAAAAATAAGAAAAAGATCTGCTTTGAAAGGAATTCGATTTGAGTCGATGGAAGCGGTAAAGCAAAAAACGGCAGAGCTCCTAAAGGCGCTCACCAAAGAAGACTTCCAGCACTGCTTCGATCAATGGAAAAAAACTTATGGAAAGGTGTGTTGCAAGGGGATGGGAGTATATTGAAGGGGAGCATTCGAATGTAGAATAATTTTTATAATAAAACCCATTTTCGTCACCGGTTATTTAATAGCCAGTCCTCGTAAGCCCCCGCGATGTTCCAACTAATTTAAATAGTCGTCCGTTACGTATTACTCAATTATTAAGCATTATTATACTTTCCAGGAAAAAAACAAATATCGTTTTTTTCCTTAAAATAGAAACGTGTTCCTAGGAAGAAAAAGAGAGAAAATATCGATTCTAACTCAAATTCAAACAAAACGTTGAGATTTAAAAGTATAATCTTAAGATATATTTTATTTCGCGTGTAATTTGATTCCCCTTTTAATTCCATCAACCGACGCGACGGGGAATGAAATTAATTCAACGACACGAACACCACCCCGACCAAAAGTTGACGATTTTTTTACGACTCGCGCGAGGTTAAAAAGTCTCAACAAATTTTTATTTCTGTATAAACGACCAGGTACAAATCTACGAATAAATCAAGATGAATATCAAACAACAGCTTAAAATTAGTTTTTACAACATCGGGAATTTTATTTCGACGTTGATTTTATGACAATTTTTGTCACAAATAAATGATGAAAATATATTCAAATAAAGTAAAAAAAACTAATAATAAAAACTGCCCCCAAAAGTATATACGTAGATCTATGTTATGTGCATATTATAGTAAATAATGATTTGGCTGACACAATCGCCCGACTTTATCCCGATTGAGTTGTTGTGGGACATATAGGACAGGAAAGTCAGAAAGCAGTGTCTTGCACCCCCTTCAAATCTTTAGAATATCTTGAAAAACGAATGAAACTACCAAATAGACGACGATTATTTGTCGGAATTGTTACAGAGAATGCCAAAATTGTGTACCAAAATAATAAAAGGAGAACCAGGTTGTATGGATTTGTGGTCTCGTATATACTGCGACCCAAAGGATCTATTGTGCCCACCTTACTTGCTGCGATACTGGAGAATCCCGTGTTTATAGTTGATCCATCAATCCCACTCCTTTTAGAAAATGTGGAATGGTTCACATTCTATTCATACGCTCCCTCCCAAGTATAGTACTCTGGAGTTCCGTAGTGTTTCACACTTCGAGAGAATGTGGATAGAGGTTTCCTCCTCTGTGTAACAAAATCTACACGCCGCATTATCTGCAAAGTCTAGCGTATTTAGGTGTCTATTGAGATGACATTACACCGATAGGGCTCCCGTTAGTATTCGTAGATTGTTCTTATTGGTTGATACATTCAGCAGATCTTCTTTGGTTACAATTTCCGAGGAAACTCTTTGCCTGTCTCAACCCCTTTAGGTTGTCCCGATAATTGGTTTTGCTCCTAACTACCTTCTTTTGTAATGCTTCCCATAGAGGAAATTTCCAAGGGCCCAAGCTTGGACCAACGATGTAGAACTCTGGGCCAAGCTTGTAAGCCAGGCTAGCTAGGGATATCCAAGCTTTGGTAATCATTGGAATGGCCAAGACTGGGTCAACCAACCTTGGCCCGACCCTGAGTTGACAATAAATGGCCAAGGCTGGGATACCCGGCTTGGTCCTCCTCGCCCTTCGTGAAGCTGCCATCCGGTTTCCTCAGTGCCATGGATGTACTGACTTTGCCCTTCGCCAAAATCTTTTGTTGAAGTCTTGAAGCCGCAGGTATAGAGTCAAAAATCACGCAGAATTTTATGAAGCTTTGTCGCTTTGCTTTTCTAATTTCTGGTGTAGCTCTGCCAGACCCTGTAACACTTTGCTCCGTTGAAGAAGTGCTTAGCTCGGACATATGATCATTCCATGATGTTCCTACCTTTGTTGTATGGGAGTTACATCGATTATTCAAAAATTCAAACATGCAACAATTACAGACTGTAATTTTGTAATGAATGTTCTTTAAAATATAAATATCAAAATCGATCGTATTATTTTTATTTGTTGTGTACCACAAAAATTATAGGGTGGGCCAAAACATACGACCGGTAGTGTATGTAGTTATTTTTTAGAACTATTCATATTAGAATGAACTAATCTCGAAAAGAATTTTTCCAAGAATTTGCGAGAAATATTCCGTACTTGTCTAAAAAATTACTTTAACGAGATAAGGACGAATTAGGGGCGATATCCTTAGAAGGAATGTTGAAAAACTATTATGAGAATTAATTTCATTGTTTTTTTTTATATGTTGTTCGCATGTGACGGCTGGTTTCTACAACAAAATTGAAATTTTCTTTGTACATAACAAATTGAAACAAGTATGTTATATAGTTACAACAATCCGAAGATTCTCTACAAACTTCGAAGCATGAAAGTCATAAATAATCTCTTAGTAAAAAGTTAGTTCACCCAACTCTACAGACGTCTGCGAAACAAACATCTCCCTTTATCACTCGCTTTTAGTTCGTCTTATTGGATTCCAGACAGACACGAAAAGGGGATCGAGAAAATGTCTGGATTAGGAATAAGAAACGGGGGCTATAATATACTGTATCAACTTAAGGCCGGCTAGGGAGAGTAGAACAGAAAACTAACTTTTTATTATTCATGACGTCGATATGTCTCATAACAGCTTGGCAGTTCGTTTCTTATCACATTTATCCATTTTCAAGTTCCATAAACTTATACGAGTAACATTGTCGGTACGATACGCAAACGGGTGTCGTTCTCAGCTACAGCAAAAGTATTCTGACGTATGCCGCAATCCGAAATAACGCTTAATTCTTTATCTACGAGGATGTATTGATATCTAGTTAGCATAGACCAGTTCCATGCATGAACAAAATATTGCGTTACCACAACAACAAACAATAAATTATTAGAAGTGTCAGTGCAAAGTTTGACGTCAAAAAAGTAAAGTAATTAGTAGGAAATCTTTCAAACAACTTTACCACTTTTCGTATCTTTTAAGGATATCATTAAATCTAGGAATCACTTCAGCTTTAGAAAGATAAGAATGAAAAGGGTCAGCTGTTGTAACAGTAACGTAACAGTAACTCCTAGTTGAGAGATAGTGAGAGAGAGGACGTTGATCTATTTGCCAAAAATTACTCGCAACGGTCGTTGCTTTAGTCCCAGCAATTGCCAAGGTCAAGAAGAAAGTCGTTAACCACCAAATCTTGAGATATCTCGAGTCTGCGACTATCAATACGACTTCCGTAACCATAGATCAACCAGGAACCTCCTGGCCTATGTCACCAACGTACGGACTAAAGCTATAGAGAAATTTGAGGAATCTAGAGCAATAGCACTAGACATATAGAAGGAGAAGAAGAATAAATTAAGATCGTGAGGTTTGTCGTCCTCACTTATCGACTGGCTTGGTAACGTTCTCAAAGACCGATGCATCCAGATCCAGATGGACACGTCAGAAAAGCTTGAGGTCAACGTTGGTATTCCCCAGGTATGCATCTTGTCATCTACTCTCTTTCTCCTGTACCTCAACACATTACCACCAACAATATCGATCTTGAAAACATTCTGGAGTGGGGTGGAAGCAATCTGATTGGATTTAATGCAGGAAATACCCACTGAAACTATTGTTTTCACAAAGAAGACTAGCACTGTAGCTCAGAATTTGGTCCTGGACGTAAAATATTACTATCACCAAATGTTGGCTTATTGGGTGTTGAGGTTGAAAGCAATGTGTCCTGACAGAGACACGTGGCCGATCTAGACAAAAACTTGGAGCTCTTTTTAAGGCCATATACTCCGCAACAACCTCTAATCCTCTACAAAGCCCAAATTCGTCCATCTTTGGAATATTGCCCGCGAATTTGGGTCCAAGCATACCCTGAAGATGCTATACTCAATACAGGAGAGACCAGTTCGTCTTTAGGCGACCCAAATCTGACCAAAAACTTGGACAGACTGGAGAATGCTGTTCCGAGCATTACTTTAATGTTAAACGGTTTTATGCTTGCTTTTTACATAATAAAGAACAATCCCTAGATGTTAATAGAGTACAGAAACTAATAGTTTTGACAATATGTAGATATTTGACTTATTTCTAACGTCACCTATATAACAATGTCCGTACATAAATTACTCAGGTGTCAATAATTTTTATTTTAATGTTACTCATCCATTCATCACACCCATCGGCGGTATTGTCATCTCGATGCGGTAATTGAGGTTGAGCGTTTTAGTTCTATGCATTCAAAAAAATGGTTAAGAAAAAAAGAATTGTTGAGGTTATGAAACAATTATTATTTTTATAGCTCCAGGCAAACGTTTAAACATGTATTATACCTTGTAGAAAACAATGTAAGCGAAAATTTAATATTTCGTAGTAACGCTATAAAACACGTCTCTGTATTACAATTGGTTGTTCACGTCATGTCACAATAAAAGAACCTCTATATTATTTTACCCAGAAGATAAGAAATTCCTGGAATTAATATCATAACAAACATTTTAGAAAAAAAAATATATTAAAGAAATTAATCTATTGTTTTCAATAATAATAAATGGAATCTGTATCAGATAACTTCGCGAGAGCTCCGCCAGTTGGCATTACTTACCAGAAGAGAAAATATCTAGAAATAGTTTACTGTAATGCAGTATTTAAACCGTTGTCCGTATATTCTCGGCGATTCGACTACGCACTACCAGGTGCCGCCACCAGTACAAAATCGATATGGCCTAGGCGAACTCTCGCCACATGAAGTGGATGCAACCTTAATTAACAAAGGCGACGTATAAACTAAAAGAAGATGAAGAATGTGCGTAGTGAGAATTCGGCGTTGTCGGATTTACTTCAAATACAAAAATATAATGAATTAAGGAATAGTTAAAACGCCTTGTGGAAATTTGTACATCGAAATTTTGTGACCATTTACAAAGAAGAAATTGCATCGAAATTTCGACGTGTCATTGACAGGAAAAAAATATTAATTAGAAAAAATTTAAATAAATAAAAAATCCAAGGTTCAATTTGTACGAGTGGATTTTACCGAACAAGTTAATCAACTGAATTTTAAAATTAAGTTCAATCAAGAAAAAGAAGAGTAGTTATAAAATAACCCCATGTTACAGTTAATATAGAAGAAATGAACCGGGAGTTCGTGATTTGTAGAAAATATTTTTCTGTAAATTTAATGAAATATTGTAGGATCTGACAACGAAGCTAAAGCGTGAGCGGGTATCCAACAAAATGTTTCACGCACGTGTCATTGACTCGAACCAAGGTAGTTGCGCGAGGCCTTGAACCGAGATAGACCCGGCAAGCCAGAGACGGATTTAGATGTTAGGCACGTCAGTTCCGTCGCAGATAAAAAAGTCATTAGTGTTAAACCGGCAATGATTTGCATTTTACATCAATTTAATTCGTTAATTAGTATACGTGTAGTATTAAAATACATCAAAACGAAATTAAAAGTTACTTCATAAACAATAAGTTTTAAACGTAGAAGGTTAATAACGGTTCAGATAAGTCGCAAAATATTTTAGAGCCACGTGTAATTATTGAGAATAATAACGAATATTGATGCCAATTTTTTTATTTGTTTTGCCCGAAAATAATTAGAAAATATCAGACATTTGACGTTATAATTAAAAAAAAAATTATTTCCGCTTTGGAGATGAGCGTTTTGTGATATAATTATTGTCGTTCGGACTATCAAAAAAAATCTATCAGGTGGAATGGCTAATTTTGTAGTAATATGTTGAATACGTCCTTCAGTCTACAATATACGTATTGTTAATTTCAGTATGGGATAGATGGGTGTAAATTCTCATGTTTACCATAATGGTTTGCATGTTCTGTCTAAATTAACGAAGATGATCGATCAACATGAATACTAGTATTTCCAATATTAGTGTATTTTTATTAGTTTTGCATGCAAATAGGGGTAGTTGAGGTATTCGGCGAGATATTAAATTTCGGTATTCAAACCGAAAATTATCAATTTTACATAAGGAAATAGAAAAATGAATAAATATAGTTTCAAAAACTAAAAAACAAGCTTTTAAAGCACATCAAACTGGAAAGTTGCGGCCCATGCTTATTTTAAAACTTATTTTCAACTTTTTAGTTTAGTTTGATGCGTGTTTTTTAGTAAGGCTCCCGCTGCTTATATACCTACATCTCGTCGAAACTTGTATAGTGCCCTATCCGTCACTTGATTTTAGTTCACAGCTCATAAACTCACATACAAGCGTTTTAATAATAAGACACAAAAACACGTGGAAATTAAACAATTTGTTTATACAGTTTATTAATAAATTTGAGGGATGTGCAAATGAAAAGGTACGAAACGTTTCAACAGTCAAACAGGTTGAAATTTGACTAGGTGATATCGGCATAATGTGGTGGGAGATGTAGGGACACGTTTTATGTTCAATTAACGCAACAGCTCGTGCGAGGAAGTCACAGAAATGTATTGTCAGTTCTAGGGAGGTTCATGTATAAAAATATCGATATATGTTTCGATATATCGCGGTGTACTATCGATACTTATCCATGTATCGTAGAAATGTATCGATATCTTGAATATATCACAAAAAAATGTATTTTTCGTATTTAGATTACTTATAATAATAAATTCTTGACAGGGTTCGGATTGATATAAATAAAAACGACCAAATCATTTGCAATTATTTATAATTTCCAATATATTTTATCAAGATCACGCGTAAACAAAATTTATTCACTCTTTTAGCTTGCAGTCTGCTTTTCTGCTGAATTAGAACCAGTGCGGTTTATGATTTTGTGGTCTACCCACACTTCTAATGTGTTTTCTAATTTTCTTCATATTGAGCTTGTTCGATAATTATAATTGTCAATAATATGAGTCACTCTATATACATTTTTGGCATACTACTATATTTACGACTTTTATTTAATCCCTATACACTGTTAACACTACCACTAGTGTTGGTGTATTGGTAATGTACAGTATGTTCAATATTAATACGAGAGTTGACGACGGAGTTTTTACAAAAAATTGAAAAAGAAACAAAAAGTTCGAAAAATTCACCCTTAATGTCTATAAATTTTTGTATACGCTCAAACCAATTTCGTATACACACTTTGTGACTGATATTGAAGAAACGTGGTTTTGAAAGTCTCATGAGGTGATGAAAACCGCAGTCCGCGCATCTTTTGTTTGACAGATATATATATATAGATTACCCTAAGGTTATTTGAATCAATTTTTTTATATAAATACATTGATTATTTTGGGCAATATATGTCGTTTCTAAAAACAGACGTTATTTGTAAACAAAACTGGCAGAATCATAATTCATAGAATGTTCTTCGTAAAATACATGTGTGGCTAAAGAGCACCTATCGGGATATAATTTGTTATCGCTTTTATGAGAGGTTATCCGATTGGTAAGTGACCTCTTCGACTGACCTTGTAGCAATTTAATTTTGCCACAATCCCACTACGAAAACGCTCAAAAACTACCTTCGTTTCAATTCCTATATTATAAATATAAAAAGAAAGTGTTTGTAAATTATGTTAAAGTTGTATTGTACTGTAAACTGTTGTTATCATGTACGTTTAGTACAATTAATGAACGCAGAAGCGGGAACTCGAATTGGCCGTCTAAAGGAGGTGGTCAGTTTGTGGGTACCACAACTCATCAACGCCACCTATTGTTCCACTGTAAAAACTTTCTGGAATCCGTTTACGAGTCTATTTTAGTCGGTTGCAACAGTCAAATGTTGAAAATCTCGCCCCCGACTATATGGGCAAACACGGAACATTAATTTAGGTATACTAAAATGGGAAAATACGGGAAAGCTTCACTGGTCAGAATATAAGAGGGGGTCGCAGTGAAAAAGTTAAAAGATAACCGTAGTAGCATTAACGTTTCCAGCAATTCCAGTTCCCCTGAATGCAAAGTGTGCAATCCAAAGGATCTATCTTGTCTATCTTTCTTGCTGCGGTACTGGGGACCCCAGTGTTTACAGCTACTCTCAGAAAATTCAGAATGTGGGATAACTGCAGCTTTCAGAGGTCGTCATCTTCTATTTCATATGCTCTCGGGTGTAGTGCTTTGGAATTCCGTAGTGTCTCACACTTCCATAAAATTTGGATAGAGGTTTCGTCCTCTGCGTATCATCTGCACGCTGCATTATCTTCTAAGTCTAGCATCTTCAGGTGTCCATTGAAGCGACGGTGCCCCGATAGGACTCCTGTTAGTATTCATGGATTTGGATTGATACATTCAGCAGATCTTCTCTGGTTATAATTTACCAGGAGAGTCTTCGCCTGTTTCAGCCTCGGATATAGGGTGAATAGTTTTTTATTAAATGAACTACTAAAATTAATGATGGGAACATTACAGTGTAGCTCGAACTCTACCGTCTCTTATCGGCTAAAATATAAAGTTATGTTTGTCTAAAAATCGACAAGTGATGATTTTCCCGAACATCCTATATAAGAAAAAGCGGGTTAATAATATTTGGTCGCGGCAGTCTGAGATGCAAAATGTTCGTCACGTGTAGTAATCGATTAACTAACTGAAACCTGGTAGTGTCAGAAAGTATTGATTTTCGGGGACGTGAAAATTTCATTCTCTCGATGCGTGTTTGTTTATACAACCAACAACAAAACAAAAAATAATATTGACAGCCTATCGATATATGGAATGAAAAACAATTTAATTAACTTTCGGGACGATTTTAATCGTGTTATATTTAGCAACTGAAGTGCGTTTATCTATGAACTAGATCGGATCAAATGTATTCAATTCAATCAGAATAAATAGCAACAGCAAATAGAAGTTTACAGAGTGTCTAATCTTTTGGATATTCACCTAAAATATCTATAATCTATTCGTATTTTTCAGCACTATTTTTAGTTTGTTGTCTATCAATAAAATTAACTGTAAAGTTTGAACAACCAGTAACTTGAGATTGCCGATGTACTAATTATAGAACTGTATATTTTATTTACATTATATATTCTTTTCCAAATCATTGAATCCTTCAGCAACGGTAATTGATCGCTAATTGAAATGAGGTTGATCAACATATTGATCAAGAAATTTCAATAAAAAAATATACCACGAAACGTCGATGTTTTTTCCCAATACATTTGTCGATGACCTTTCTTCGGTTTCCCCAACACGTTACAGGCAAAAAAAAAACAGGAAATTGTAGTGATAAAACTGTTCAAACGTTCACTCTATTGCGACAAGACGAGAGTCAATGAGAAATAACCAGCGCGCTGAGGATGAGACAGTCTCCAGTTCCCAGAGATTAGTGATTTTCATCGAAGAGACGCTGTTCCGAAAGAGATGACCCAATACATAGTCAGCACATCACATGAGACATCGGGCCTTCATTGATTTTAAAGTGCAACAAGAGCTCGCAGGACGAGTCTACAGAAAACCTGGAGAAACATCCGCGCAATGTTGCATAAAGGAAGCTTTTGAAGGAGGTTCCAGGATGGTTTGGGCGGGCTTTTCAATGGAAGCAAAAACAGCCTGTTTCATAGGTAAAAACTTCATCCTAATACAGGTTTTACAGGATGTCGAAACTGCCGCTATGGCAAGAGCGTAGCCCAGATTTAAATCCTATCGGACAAGATCAAGTAAACTTATTTGATCCATGAAAAAGGGATTAGATCCTGTTATTAGGGCCAGGAGAAGGAACTCTAAATATTGATATGTTTGATGGCTTTGGGATGCTAAAATCAGGAAAAGAATGGATAATACAGATTTTTTGCGTGCGAATTGAGTCGATGTTTCGCTCACGAGGTGGAAAATATCTTCATTATCAATCATTTTTTCTTCGACCTTTGTATGATCATTACAAAAAATTTTCTCAATATGTAAAACGAAACGGCTTTGTTAGACAGAGTCTGCGACATGAGACGAGCTAAAGCAGACTTAGATGGGCCTCCTTTGTCTCTTATCAAACAACTACTCCACTAAAATAGGCGCGAACTTCAACTAGTATCTAGAATTCTAGAATCTAGAAAAGAAAGAATATGCAGACCTTTGCAGACATTTGGATAAGCCTCATAGTTTATATTGTACCATCAAATGGTTCAAGTTAAAGCGCCTGATCGGCTTGTGGGAACTATCAGAAGGGCTATGTGGTTAACGCTTCTTGACCACTCACTATTCCACTATGAACGGCTAAGTTCTGATAATGTGTAAATTATTTCTATCACAGTGTGTTCAATATTACCGTTAGTATTTAATTTGGATTTTTTTGATACATTGAACAAATATTGAATTTAAAATCAATTCAAAATAAAATCGAGAAAAGAAACTTAGATGATTTAGCAACGTCATAAGAATGGAAAATAATATGTAACACTAACTTATAAAATAGCGGAAGGAAGACAGAGGAACTGGACAGAAGGAATGAGGAATAAGATGTCAGGAAAGGAAACAAAAGACACAGGAGAGAATAGAAGCAGCGTCACGAGAACGAAAAAAGATATGAAACACGAACTTACGAAAAGGAAGACAGAGGAGGAACTGGATAGAAGAAATACAAATGGCAGGAGAAAAACCAGGAATAAGATGCCAGGAAAGGAAACAAAAGACACAGGAAGGAATAGAAACAAGAGCCAACGCAATCATTCAACTTCATAAAGGCATTCCTGGAAAGCTTCTTGCTAAGTCGTTACCTTTCCAAAGATACAAACGAGTTGAAACGTTTCTTGTTTGAGAAATTTCCCATTTACGGGAAAACCATCCTCGACGTCAATGTTACAGATTCTATTACGCAAATCCAGCGTCGCATTTTTTTCTTCCTTCATAATTCGAAATGACGATGAATGAACCGTCGGCGTCGCGTTAGCTTTTCTTAGATTAAATTTAATTACTTCATTAATTTTATTATTATTGATTGCGTACGAAGAGAAAGAGGAAACTTGCAAACAAATCATTGCCGCGTCATCGAAACTCCCAATTAGATTCAAGTGACGCGTTCAGTTTTTTTTTTATTATTTTTCAAATCAATTTGTCACAACGTTTCGGTACGTCAAGGAACTAGAACGATCGAAGATAAATAAAAGTTATTACACAACTAAATAATTAAAGCGACAGCTAGATTTTTGCAAATAAATTGTCTGAAAAAACACTCTATCGGGTCTGCCTCTTTTCTTAACAATATCATTTCACTAAAAAAGGTTTAATCCTTGCTATTCCTGCGATATAAAGGAGCTGAATAACCTCAATATTCGTATTGTTACCGAAAAGTTCACGATATGAGCTGGGAAGCCGGTCCTGTCCGGTTATAATGGCATTCTAAAATTTAGCGAAATCGCGACCCGGTTGATATACAGCGAAATTCGTTTGTTGTTTGTTTTTATGTATGTTTTTATCATAGCGGTTTTCTAGAATTTTAGAAATATCGTTTCTGCTATATATATCGACCATGTTTAGCGGAGTTAGTTCAGTTTATAATAAATAATAGCAGTGAACGGTATTAGTATTAGTGATTAAGTAGCTTTGCTAAAGTTTGTTTAATAGTATGCATGACTAGATATTTATAGAGGCTACTATTTTTAATATTTGACTAGCACAACCCTATAGTCGAATACTATACGACTGGATGGGCTTGAGGGTACGTTTATAATGCATAAGCTTGTTATATACGGGCAGGGTGGAATTTTTTCTAATTTTTATATTCAATTCAAGTCTCCCTTTAATATAAAATTTCCAGCAAAACATAGCAAAGCATTTATACCTCAGTATTTTGTGAATGGAATCCGTTTTTCATTCATATTTATAAATATATGAAAAAAATTACGTATACGAGGGACGCTACTAAAGTTTTGAGATATGGTAACACTGATGTTAATGTCAAAGCAAACTTTACATGGCATCATTTTTAATGGTGAACGTGTTGTCGTACGAGTGCACTTTCGAGTTGTTTACAGTTACATGAAACATTTATTTTGGTAAAAAAATCGAATTAAACCGCGAAAATTTTCGTGTGATAATTTTCTATGACTTCCGACGTGCTGGGCGTAAGTTGATTCTGCAAGATCGTCATGTGACATACCGTGAGATTGAGGTATACTTTGGCATTATCTCCACTCGCATACATTCAATATTGCATGAGCATTTGGTTGTCAAAAATATTTGTTGTTGTTTGATACCGCATAACTTGACAGATCGCTCAAAAAAGCTCTTGTCGATTGGTGCGAAAAAATGCTGAAAAAATTTAATAGCGGTGCTTCAAAAGACGTCTTTAAGATCGTGACAAGTGATAAATCATGGAGCTATGGATAAGAACGTAAAAATAAATGGTCGCCTGTCTTATCGGGATGAACTGGACATGTCTCCACCGTTCCATTAGAGCAACGTAGAACGGTCAATTCTGAATGGTACACCAGCAAAAATCAGGAAAAACAATCGTTCTCCAAGGCATTTGTATGCCAGAAGATGATTTATACTTTATATTTTTATACTTTCGCGGTTCCCTCGTTTTATGGCTCTAGAAAATCGAAAAATCATCCAATTTCGATGAGTTTTTTTTAAATCTCTATTATTATGGCGGATTTACGAAAAAAAATATGGGAATAAAAAGAATGAAAACTTTTATTGGATTCAGTGCTTAAATGTTCATGAAAATGCATTAAATCACGTATAATTGTTGCTAACTTTTTTCCAAATAATTAAATGAAGATGTTATACATTTTTTTTCATAAACTACACAAAAAAAACGAACAAATTGAAGAAAAAATGTATATAAAAATGTTGATTTATCATGTTTTTACAATTGAAAATAATAATTTCTTTTAAAATGGACCTTTTTTCAAATATAATCGTTTTTTTCCTTTTTTATCAAGTAATCATTGAAGTTCTATATTATTTCTCACTATAATAATCACTTATTATAATCAAGTGTACAATATTGAAAGTTAACTTTGAAAAATTGAAAATTTTCACCATTAAAAAAATGGTATCTTCCTAAAGTTGACTGACTTCTCAATTTTTTTCTTCTGAAAAGTTCGTTTTTTTGTGTAAATTAACAAAAAAAATACATGCACTGCGTTTAAAGTCATAAAATTATATGAAATCTCCAGGTGACATATTTCCAATATTTTTTTTTCAAAAATCCGCTTTAAAAACGATTTTAAAAAAAATTATCGAAATCGGATGATTTTTCGACTTTCTAGAACCAAAAAACGAGGGGATCTCGAAAGTTAAAATTACCGAATCTTTCTTCACCACGGCAATGCGAGCTCTCACAAATTAGTTCAAAAAAAAAAACAGTAAAAACATCGAATTAATAGGTCATCATATTCTTGGAGGTACCTCTATGGTATTGATCTTAATGAACGATACTTTCAAAAACAATTAAGTCATATCCAATAATAAATAGATAGCCACCCTCGTATAGACTTGAATTAATTTATTCTAATCCTCCAATTTTCTGCCCAAGTGTTTATAATTTTTCTATCACTTCTTCACGACTATTTCCTGTTGCTAGTATGGCAATTTTGTCTGCAAAAGTTGCTAAAATATAATTTTCTTATTAGGACTTTTCATTCGTGTACAAGAGGTATAGGAAACATCCCTAGACGTTGACCTGTGGCACTTCTCCATTAATTTATTGTCTAATTTCCAAAAAAAAAGTTTTACATCGAAATGTAGTAGTATTGGTTTGACACAACTTCTTTCCATTGCTCCTTATCTATATCGATCCGATGGCGAAATCTTCACGATCTAACGTCGACCGATAATTAAATTTCTTTATTTTAGTCGAAAATTTGTTTAATGGAAACAAACTCTGCCTTCCACATTCCACTGTAAACGGAATAAAACGATGAATCCCAGATCACGTCGAGTTCTCTTGTACCACCACACGAAGGGAATATTTATAGACCACGGGGACGTTCGCTAATGTCCGTTCCAAAGGTTCGGATTAATTTCAATTAGGGCGGCGAAGAAAAACGGAAGTGAACACAAATACCGAAACGGATGTGACTCTACCGCGCGGTATACTACAGGATTTTAACGAAACGAGAGAGAAAATACAGTAAACGACTTTCTATTTTCGAGATGTTGAAAAGATAATATCAATTTTGGTATCGTTTTATTCAAATTTGTTAATTTGGTCTTAGAAGTCCATTCAATAACGCTCAAAATATCGTACCTATGTAGAAACAAAGCAATAACAATAAATCAAATACCGATTGTGTAGCATCTTTCTTTTTTATGTGAATTCCCCTTCGTATGAAAGATATCACCTCATCATTCTTTTATCGTTCGAGAAAAAGGACCGATTTATGGGTTTGTCTTGACACCAAGTCTGACTCTATATTTTTCTTTGTCTTTTACGGGTGAAGAAATAACTTGTTGTATACAATTGGGGTTACATTTAAAATGGAAAAGTGCGCATTTAAAAATACGAATCGACGTTTTTCCCAACAAGTCCTCATTTATTTATTTTGGCCGCTTGACATAATGCGAGACAACGTGCAAGACATTGCATACAATATAACAACACATCTTATATAATAAAAAAATTGATGATTTCCATTCCGAGTCCGTTCAGGCGTTCTACCCAACCGATTTGCTTAATTTTTTTTTTTTCAATGAAAGGTATTGATACACAGATCAGCCATCAACCATCGGATTTCATCTGATTTTCACCATTCTCAAGTTATACTCAAATGTGATTTCCCCCTGTACATTACTTATGGGAGTTTTTCACATACACACGTTCTATCCTCAATATCTCAGGTTCTATTCAAGATAGACACTTCGTTTTGGTTTAAGAACACTCGCTGAAACACCTTCTTTCTTTTGAGTTTTTCAACACTTAAATCGGTTGAGTTGGAGAGGAGCTAGGCGCGGACATTCAATGTGGAGTTATGGATTTTTGTAGGTTTTTGGCAATTTTTCTACATTCAAAGATCTATATCTCAGATTCTAATATAGCTACAGAGTTCGTTCTTTTCTTTATAATGATTTCTGATACTTATTTAATGGATTCGATGCGAGCGAAGCCGCGGGCAAAAACTAGTTACATATGAAAAAAAAAACGTATAAAACCAGCCAAAACTTTAGATAATGATTCTCTTCAACTTATCACTCAAATTTATTCGTTTATGACTTAGAATCCGTTAAATTAATTCCTCGAATGTTCTCTAATAAATATCCTGCATACATTCCATAAAATTTGATAAAATTTATAAAACAAATGAAAAAACTTACTTGAAACCGCCTTTTTCTTCATCTTGTCCAACTTGTCCGTTTTGGACGACGACGACTTGTTGTCCGTTGCATTCTTCTTTAGGACTTTGCGGTTTGTCTTTATCTTTATCGCAATCTTGTAGTACCAAAGCGCGCATACGTGGTTCTAGACCGCCCGGGCCACCAGGTACGCCTACCATTGTATTGTCTTTACCGGTAGGCGACGTACCCAATACGTATTCCACCATTTTTACGCCCAAACCGCCGTTATCGGAACCGCGAGGTGATAAGATACTACCGCCACCACCTGTGTCGCCGCCTCCCCCGCCCGCGAATCCGCCCCCCGCCCGTCTGCTCATTGCTAAAGAAGCCGACACTGCATGCTCTGAAACAAACAATAAAATTGTACAATTCCTCGATGATACAAAGTTCGAAAACAAAATCTTATCACAGATTTTCTCACTTTGTAAAATCGTAATCGGCTCAGAAACGTAGACAAGGAATCCATTATTAACAATTATACAAAATATAATTTCAGTAAAATTAATAGATGAATTTATTGCTTCCCACTATTATTCCATTTATAACCGTTGTACTTAGGAATTCCAAGTTTTTGGTGTAATGTTGTTTATCTATACTTTTAAATGATTCACTGATTCTGAAAATTAAATATTGTAATGCGGACTTGGTTAGGTCTAACTACATCAGAAAATGTTAAAAGGGTTAGGAAAGCGGTGGTAAGAATACCAGAACGGTCAGCTAGACGTCATGTTAATGAGCTGAAAATAAATCTCGATTCTTTTAGATGAATTTAGCATGAAGAATTGAAATTCCACGGAACTCTCATTGTCTTGGCAACTGATTATTCTGTATGCGATGACTTTGCTTAGAAAATGCAAGTGATTTTAACATCGAATTAAATATAATTATATTGATCGGCGATTAAGCTAATTTCCATCTTATTGAGATCATGAATAAGCAAGTAGTTAAAACATGCATTAACCGCAAGTCTTCATAGTCTATGTATAAATATGTAACATCCAAAAGATTTAGCGACAGAGAAATTGTTCAGAGCTGCCTGGAATAACCAAAACCGCTGAAGATAAACGTTTTGTATTGAACTGTAAGCTTGATCGACAACTCAGATCAATGGACCTAGGGATCTGCCTACTTTTATAGAATGAAGAGTCAAAGTATAAAAAACGGTGAAGGCTCGCTTATGGCCTGGGGATATTTTGGAAGTAGGACGTCTAAAGACCTGATACAAAAAGAGATTTTGAAAAGGTAAGGCTTCCTGCATGACGTCTATCTCAAGCATTCCTCGAGGCCGCGTAAAGAATATTTGAAGGAATTGGTAAGAAAGAATGTACTGAAAGTAATAATCTGGCCTTCACAATCGCTCGACCTCAACCCAATTGAGTTGTGGGGCAAACTGGACAGAAAGTACTTCAGTTACTTCCACTCCACATCTTTGGAATATCCTGAAAAACGAAAGGAACCAAATCGACAACGATTATTTTATCGAAATTGATACAGAATATGCCAAAATTCACACCGAAATAATAAAATAAAAAAGGGGCCTTATATATATGGAATATTGACAAGACTGGATACATTTGTACGCTTAAAACCATAGCTAAGAAGACGACGTGTGTGGTTCCAGCTGGATGGAATAATATCACACTTCAATGACACCTTAAATCAACAATTTTTTTCGTTTTTGCACCTAGGATATTACAGAATATATTAAA
Organism: Diorhabda sublineata; assembly: GCF_026230105.1. Classification (NCBI taxonomy): domain Eukaryota; kingdom Metazoa; phylum Arthropoda; class Insecta; order Coleoptera; family Chrysomelidae; genus Diorhabda; species Diorhabda sublineata. The sequence goes on along the minus strand of NC_079474.1, from coordinate 4,453,105 downwards.
ATATTGATCATCACATAAGACATTTTCAACCCTCGACGTTTTGACGTTTGTAATTTCAATGAAAATTCATTTTCTTATTTCTAAAGCATACAATCGTTTCCTTCAATATGAATATTTTAACTTGGAGGGTTTGTGTGCCTTTTACACCACCACGGAATTAAAAAGGAAGGTCCGAAAATTCTAAAAGAGGGCTGACAACAACATTTATACCTTCCCTTTAATTCAACGCCTACATCAAGCGATATTATAATTTTTAATGATTAATGAATGTTGTAAGAGGGAGTGTCATGTAAATTTATACGATTACCATTTAGAGGATTACTATTTATTCATCACATTTTCTTTGGATTGAATAAATTACAGTGTGACCCATTGTAGTAGCGTGCACAAGGGAAAATAAACACGTCAAAATTAATAAAAAAAAATAATTGCTACTAGTATCCAATAAAAAATCCTTGTAAATGGGACTAGTGTTGTTTCACCAGTTTTTGGGGCCGTTTTCATCTTTGTAGAGATTATGCCTTCATGCTTACCCCTTACTACCACAACCAAATCATCCCCATACCTTGTTCTTTTGGTCAGTGCTAGCGTGAAGATTAATTTCTTCAGAGTTTTTGAAAAGCGGGATTTAGCCGGCCTAAAGGAGCCTTCCGCCGATTTCAAAAATTCTGGAATATAACCTAGTTTTGGTCCTTTATTGGGGTTTAAAACTTAGACGACCTTGATTTGGATTTAACGTCAAACTTTGACTCGTCGAACTACCTAGTCCGGGACAATTAACTGAATGAAATTCTTTAATTCCTAACCGTATTCCACGGATGTGGTCCTGTTTGTATTCTCCATATAAGTAGGAAGCCTTATGTGTTGCTAAAGGTCAGATCCACTCATATTAGTTTTTTTGTTGTAAAATTTACTTCATTATTTTCTATAAATGTAATGTTTTTTAACCTAGGTTTTAATGTAATTTCAAATTTCAAATGTAGATCATTGTATTTTTTATTTACAGCTTTATTCCTAAAGATACCTCAACCTATTGGTATACCTTTCTCTGTCTCATATTAATACAAGGGTTGCTACTAAATTTTGAGATAGATATATAAAAACTAATATTTATGTATATGGCTTTAATGTTTTTCAAAATATCCTCCATTGACATCAATACTATTTGAATCAACGTTTGAACCAATTGTCTTTTCACTTTATTTTCTTGTTTAACAGTTTAGATACCTTGCATTTATTAAAAAATATATTTGAATCTTTTTTAGAAATTGTACGGACATGAAAGTCAACAAGACGACAATCTCTTCTCCTGTCATATGCTGTATCTTCCAATCGTTCTAATCCTGTCCATTCGCTACTTACCACCACTTCCGTACCTACTAACTCACGAACTAACTCGCACCTCTACTCCAAAATACCAACCTCTCTTTGACCTTTCCACTTTCTTTGCCTTCTTTTCCCCCTTGGATAAAAATAATCCCATGGTAGATACCTCACTAACCATCTACAATAAACACGAATCCCCTAGTGTCCTTGTAGAGAAAGCATACTTGGAAATTCTGCAGCATAAAAAATCCTTCGATCTAATTCTCTATACGGATGCCTCCAAAGCTGAATCCGGTGTGGTTTGCGCAGTCACTACAAACCACGACGTGTAGTGGTGAACCATACAGTATCCTTCAAGCTTCCAATTTTATCTATCCTCCCCATAAACATATCGCCATATGTACTGACTCTCTTTCATCCATACAGTCAATATCACAACCATATTTACCGACCATCCAATAGTCCAAAACATTCACAACAAACCTACCAAACTCTCATTGCTCTTGATACAACAGTCTCTCTCGTCTGGCTTCCATCGCACACTGGTATTGCTGGAAACGAATGTGCCGATCGCCACGCCAAAGAAGCCACAAAGAATCATCCCGAAATCCCAATTCAGCTTGCCAATGATCTGAAGACTAACTTCAAAAACCTCATTAAAAAATCTTGACACGATACATGGAGCAAGAGTACTACAGCACTACATCAAATCCACCCATCTACTTTTCACTTTTCCCTAAACTTTTCGAATAGGAGAGAAGCTGGGAACAATAAGAAGACTTCGCATCAACCACGCGAAACTTACGGCTATTTGATGTCGTCAGAAAGTCGTCCTGTCTGCCGAACTTGTCAAGTTCCTGTGACTGTTAAGCACATCCTCACCGACTGCAGAGAATATTCTACCGCATATCAACAGTTTGATATGAAAACCAACCTCAAGAAGACACTTAACTGCCCGACGGAAATAAGGAAAATCGTGCAGTTTCTTAAAGCCACCAAGCTGTATAAGAAAATATAATTTAATTTATGCATTGTAATAGATTTTGTAACTATGATTGTTTTGTGTGCAAAATGACCAGCGCTGTCGAGGCACGTTAAACTGAAATAAAAAAAATAAAAAATCGAAAGTGAAACAAATATAAATCGTCAAGCAATTTATATATTTCGACATAGTACAGCGAAGGGCGTTAGAAAATACTCGAGCAGACGTCATCACTGCCTTTTTCGAGAAAGATTGATTCCGTTCAATAGGGATCTGTTGTGGCCGTTGTAGAGGAAAAAGTCAACAATTTTTATTTATTTGGTTCTATTTATTGATGACCCACACACCAAAGTCTTTCAACCAGGACGCGATTTATCAATTTGAAATATTTATCACGAAAGGGTCTGTATTGTTATAAAAACCTACACTGCCCGTAGACCAAAGACCAAACTAACAATTTGAGAATGCAATGTTTTTCCTCCTCATCAATTCCACAGCAAAAGATTTCCAAAATTACCGAATTCTAGAGCCCCGTCACATTTCAATTGGCCCACTTAGAAAAATTCAAAAATTATTGAACTTTATTTTAAAATGCCAAAAAGTAGCTGTTAGTAAAATGTTTTAAACTTTTAGTTTCACGTCTAAAATAGGTTTTGGATGAATATTGTCAAATATTTTGAATGATATTTAATATGATGGAAACAGATAGGTCTTGTTGATAATTGTTTCCAAAATTGTGTTCAAAGTTTCATTAGGTCTAAAATACGCAAATAATAAAGTAAAAAATGTTTTTTTTTTAAGTGACAGATAGATTTTTGAAGTAATAAGATCAGTATAATTTTTAAAATGTGTAGAGGAAAAGTTATTGATGATAAAATTCGATTGATCATAATAAACTTATTCAAACATGGGAAAAAGAGCTCAGAAACTCAGAACTATGGTCAACTAAGTGTACTTTGGAGTAATGCAGTGGGTAGGCGGGTTTCAAGATCCACATGTTACAGAGAGGTTCAAATTAGGATTTCGGACATACAAGGTGAATTTTGTAGCACCTTAGTTTAATGCATATTTTTCTAAATTTAAATTTTCTTTACATAGGCCAAGTAAAAAGCCATTATTGACTCAAATCCAAAAGAAAAATAGACTTAAAAGGACCAAAAAGCATAAAAATTGGAATTTTGAACAGTGGAGCTGTATACATTGGAGTGATGAGTCTCGTTTTGAAGTTTGCGTGGGTGACGATCGAAGTAGCTTTTCATCTAGATTGTTTGATGGTGTGGGGCTCGATATCTGCAAGAGGAGTGGGAAAACTGCATTTCATAAACGGAATTGTCAATACTGAAAAGTACCTGGATATTTTAGAATAAACATTGTTGCCAACAAGAGAAGTAAGTTTAACCGCTGGGAAAGCCTTTATTTTTTAGCAAGATGGAGCAGCATAAGTCAAAAAAGGCCTTAAACTGGTTCCCACTTTTAGAGTGGGTTTCAAGTAGTCCAGATTTATCACCAATAGAAACATTCTGGCATGAAATGAAAAAGCAGTTGCGTGCAAATCCAGCTAGAACTGCCATGGAATTAAAAGAAAGACTACAAGAAATTTGGGATGATTTTTCTCCCGAATACTGCCAGAATTTAATAAACACCATGCCTCAAAGAATTACGGCTAATATTAAAAATAAAGGGGATGTTACGCAATGGTAACTTTTAAAAGTATGTTTAGTATTTAAGCTTTTCTGATTATATTTGTTTTTTTTTTTGGTTTGTAATTATGTTAAGACTTGTAACTCCTGTAAAAGTATCTAAAAGTTTCATAGAAAATATAAAGTGCTCAAAACGATTTGCCGGTTGTTTTTATTACTACCGAATTAGTTTTTAGAGCGTTGTTAGGAGTAGTGTAATCTGTTATCATAAGTTTGTGACCTGGAATTTAAAAATACTCAACACAAGTAGAATCGAATTCAACCTGCAATGTGTGTACGTCTCTGAAAACGGCGCAGCTTCGCTCAGATCTCGGCTTCGCGGTCTCGAGGCAGAGTGAATTTCTCCAGGATTCCACACGCCTCGGCTAGGTTCGTGTAAGTATGGAACACAGAGCAGGTAGAAGGTTTTGGTTTTTTTCAAATTCGGGTATTTTGGGAAGGATTAATTTAATTGCGTACTATTTGGATGCTACAAAAAAAAACTTGTCTGAGGTGGACGGATTATCTTTTTATTGATGGAATTGCTTCGGATAAATGTCTACCTATATTAAAATTGAGGGACATGATTATTGCTACCTATGGAGAAGACTAAAACAAAAAAAATATCTCTAAATCGAAATACAGTTGAAACGAGAAATATTCAGACTTAATTCAGAATTAATGCGGCATAGAAACTTTATCTTGCGAAATTGTCTGGATAAACAGAAATATTTTGACCTGTTAACTAAAGCTGATTACTTACAAACTCACTCAAAAGCAAAATTCAAGTAACTGGAATGAAATACTTACAAGAGATAGAATAAGAAACAAAAGAATAAGAGAAGACTCGAATGTAGAACCTGTGATCAAAACAATTGCTTAGATTGTTCGAAAACCTTTGTAAAATAGAGAGCAATAGACCGACAAGGAAGATTTGTTAAGCTAAAGACATGGAAAAGGGAAAAGAGGACGCCTACGGAAACTATGAAAAAAAACTAGAAATAGAAACGAGTGGCAAAAATATATGCATGAATAAAAACACACACCACATACCCGCAAAGGTAACACGCGATTTTATGATTATATCATTATATTGTTCGAACCCGTCCACTGACGTAGATCGTGAAGCCGGTTCCATTCTATTACGTAATTGAATCTAAAGTTTGCCGGATGCGGCCGGTGCAATTATCAGAAAAACCACTTATATCATGTTTTTACATACGGCGGCAATTTATTCATATTTTTACAATATGTTGTCGCCGTTTTTACAGAATCAATTTCTAAGAAGGTCTTTTTATTTGTTTACGACAGGATATTTCAATCAGGATATTATTAAAGTGTATATAAACGAGTCTTTAACAGCCCTAGTAGTTTGTAAATAAGTTTCAATTATTTTATAGGTTCCTTTTTAGATTGGCGATTTGATACGGCAGATTTTTCTTGTAACCTCGTTCAATAAACTCAATAATAAGCTGATACTTTGATTGCGATACATTTATCTTGTGTTGTAAGTATAAGACTGATGATTGGAAGCATTACCTAGATGAATTAGCGCCAATTGAAGAAGATTATGATCTTTTAACCATTTTTTATCTTCAGGCACGAGCACCACTTGATGAATATCTTTCTATGGGTCTAGAAATTTGTGTTTTCCCAGATACATAGCTGCTTCCACTTCATGTGTTCAACTTGTCTGACTCATTGATAGAAATAAAATTAAGTCGTCGCGTCGTTCTTTTTGATGTTTCAAAGTGTGTATAGGATGGATATTAAGAGATTACCATTTTCGCTTCTTGGTTTGCATAAAAGGTTCACGTCATACTGAAAGAATATGCGTCATAGACAATCCTTGGCATTATGTCGTAAACCATAGATAGATTTTATCTATGGTGATAATGTAGTACTATATTTATAAGTAGAAATGAGGCGAGACGTCTTTCGATCTTAATAACAAATGAAAATGTGCAAAAAGTTCAAACTGGCGATTCGGGAGTGAAGAACTTTAGACTTTATATTGAGCCGTGCTTTTTTTTATGTAAAAAGGACTAGAATCTTGCCTACAGTATTGAGATGTCTGTGTTGAACTTCTGAGAGTTGTAGTGTTCGAGGAAAAGACGTGCATTGGACAATTTTGCACTTCTCCAAAAAGTGTTCCGATAATAAGACATTCTGGGTGTTTGCATGTGAACTTAGTGTTCTTGAACAAGTCAGTTAGCGGCTTTTCTTCTATGTTCTAAGCTGCCTAAGTTTCTAATCAACTCTGGATCGAACTGATCTCTTCTTTATTGAATCGAGCATTTTCAGGGAATGGTTGAGAGCTGAGCTCTAAATGTGCGTGCTATATTCCAAGGATAAACGAATCTAGGCCTCGTAGAGCATTAGAAGAAATTGCGATGAAGGTGATACTTTATGTTCAGAGATAAATAAAAAGAAAATAGCATCTATTCAACGTATGTCTGTCTCAGAATTCAAGTATCAACTTTATGTACCCAAATGTGAAATTATAAACCACTTTATAGTTTTTTTTGGTCTTTTTAAAGTATATATTGAAAGTTCCAACATAAATAACGATATGGCAAGGCCGCATCGGGAACCGCCAGCAATCCAGCTGTCCACCGACGCATGCAAGAGATGGGCGTGCCGGGCATCGGCACCGTCTCCATGGGCACGGCGTTCCCTGGCGTCTGTTGCCCGGGTAACTCCGGTCTGTGACGCAACTCCGATAGTAGAGGACGGCTTACAAACTTTCTTCCCTAGAGCGTAATAGGAATAATACTAATGAAGATATGATCTAATCCAATGAGAACAAGTTAACGACAATATTTCGAAAATAAAGAAGCATTTTTAACAGATCTACTTTGTTTTTTGTAACTTTATAGTTTTTGATCAAATTTTTTGCTTGTATCTAATATCTAGCTACTAATTAAAAAACTATTGGAAAACTGTTTATTGTAACATGAAAAATTTTGCTTTATCATTACGTTCTACTTACTGGTTTCACTTTATTTTGAACAAAAAAAAAATCAACTTGCAAATACGGCACAAGAAAATGTGTATACATTAACAGATACAGCAACAAAACAAATGAATTAATAAAAATATGTCGATCGTCTCAATAGTTTTCGAAAAAGAACAGTTGTTTTGTTTCAGTTTGTTTCAGTTGTTTACGAAATAATTGATTAATATTATTTAGTTTCATCGATGTCGAGAAATTGAGTCGCGGTGCTTCAAAAGATGATTCTTTGCATATAGACCCAAAACTAGGGTCTTTCAAGACCAGCCAAATCCAACAAAAGTTGTTAGCGCATGAGGCACAATGTTTTTTTAAGTAACTAGACATGTCGCCACCATTTCATAAGAGCAACGTAGAACGGTTAATTCTGAATAATACACCTGCATTTGTTTGTCGGAATATCATGGAAACCAATACCAGAAGACATTCACATTCACAGTTGAAGCAAAAACATTTTTGAACAGTAAAAACATCGAATGAAGAACTTTTTAATTATGTCGGTTAGTTTTTAAAGAGTCTCTAACGACCAATGACGGTTGCTTCTTGTAAAAAAGCGAATTCTAAAGACCAATGACGTTTTTTTTTTAAAGAAATTGTTGCTGATGACAATTCACGGTTTGTTTTTTGTAGAGGACAGACTTTAAAGACAACTGACGGATTGTTCTGATAAAATAGTCAAAACTAAAGACAAATGACGCTTTGGTTTTGAAATGACAGTTATAAAAGACAAATGACGCTTTGGTTTTGAAATAGACAGTCTATAAGGACAAATCTCGATTTGTTTTTATACAAGATCATTCTGTAATGACAATTCACGGTTTGTTTTTGAAGAGGACAGACTTTAAAGACAACTGACAGATTCTTCTTATAAAAAGGTCAAAACTAAAGACAAACAACATTTTGGTTTTGAAATGACAGTTTTAAAAGACAAATGACGCTGTGGTTTTGAAATGACAGTTTTAAACGACAAATGACGCTTTGGTTTTGAAATAGACAGTCTATAAGGACAAATCTCGATTTGTTTTTATACAAGATCATTCTGTAATGACAATTCACGGTTTGTTTTTGAAGAGGACAGACTTTAAAGACAACTGACAGATTCTTCTTATAAAAAGGTCAAAACTAAAGACAAACAACATTTTGGTTTTGAAATGACAGTTTTAAAAGACAAATGACGCTGTGGTTTTGAAATGACAGTTTTAAACGACAAATGACGCTTTGGTTTTGAAATAGACAGTCTATAAGGACAAATCTCGATTTGTTTTTATACAAGATCATTCTATAATGACAATTCACGGTTTGTTTTTGAAGAGGACAGACTTTAAAGACAACTGACAGATTCTTCTTATAAAAAGGTCAAAACTAAAGACAAACAACGCTTTGGTTTTGAAATGACAGTTTTAAAAGACAAATGACGCTGTGGTTTTGAAATGACAGTTTTAAACGACAAATGACGCTTTGGTTTTGAAATAGACAGTCTATAAGGACAAATCTCGATTTGTTTTTATACAAGATCATTCTATAATGACAATTCACGGTTTGTTTTTGAAGAGGACAGACTTTAAAGACAACTGACAGATTCTTCTTATAAAAAGGTCAAAACTAAAGACAAACAACGCTTTGGTTTTGAAATGACAGTTTTAAAAGACAAATGACGCTTTGGTTTTTAAATGACAGTTGTAGAAGACAACTGGCGCTTTGGTTTTGAAATGACAGTTTTAAAAGACAACTGACGGTTTGTTTTTGAAATTTAGAGTTTCTAAAGACACTTCATAATTTTTTTATGAAAGATTGTTTCTAATGACAAATACGGTTTCATTTTGAAGAATTGTTCTTAGAAGGCGAATCCTAAAGAAGATTGACACTAGTTTTTAAAGTAAACTGAGTTTGTCTTTGACATAGACAGTCTCTAATTACATATCACAATTCGTTTTTCAGAAAAAAAACAGTCTTTTAAGACCTATAATATTCCGTTTTTTCCTTGAAACCTCCAAATTTTATGGAGCTTATTTGATATTTTTCTTTTTAAAATGATTTCGCTCACAATCTGTTGAAACCAAAATCTGGTTACAATATTTTTGGTAAAGCTTTACATATTCAAGAGAAAAAAAATATACGTGTTTAATCTCTTGATTATATAATCCAATTTAACCCATCTCAAAACGTAGCCTCGGTTCGTTGGAATCCGGACGGAAAAGGGGAACATCCTAATCCCCGAAAATAGAAAGGAAGAATTTAAAAAGATAGGAAAATGTTTAGATGTGAAAAGAGACCAGAAGATGGAGATTTTGTAACCGAAATCAAGGACAGAATTAAACCGTAATAAAACCGAAACGATTCCTTCAAGAAAATATGAATTTAAATACGATTGTGAACTCAAAATATAAAAATGAGTCATCGGTACGACATTACGACGCTCGAGATTAAAAAAAAACGCATTTGATAAATGAAATTTTCCAGAAAAGGACGACTGAACAAATATATTTTAAAGGAAAACTTCGGTATATACGAGCCCCTGGGGTCCATCTCGTCATATGGCAACAAAAACGCGATGCTTAACCACTTCGTCATTAACATTTCATCATCTATTTTTGGAACTTTATACATTTATTCTGTTAACGTGTTTTGTCGGGTGGTTAAGGGTAACGTGGAACTCTTTCGAATAATTTATCATAACATACTGAACGCCGTTAATTATGTAAACATTTTTGGTTGACAATCTCTTAAAAAAGGTACGTTAACTGTCAATTATTTTGGAAAACAAAATGTTTTTCACAGTTACGAAGAAACTGAATAAGCACATTACTCAAGATAGAACATATGAAAATAAAAATTGGGTTGTAGAAATATACAAAATACAAATATATTAAGAGCAAATTATAGGTTATAGGCATTTAAATTGGCATTGGTTAACAATTCGTAACTTTTACAGGGACAACCTGTACAATCTGAAGATAGCAAAAATGATTTTTTCAATCGATTATTCAACAAAAAGGTACTCTTTGTTTAAATCGATAAAATTTATGGTTTTTATGGATTTATGGATTTTTAGGAAACTTTAACGACCTCTAACTCAGAAACGAGGTGTCGTATGAGAAATTTTTTTATGTCACAGCATTATCTACTCACTCTCGAATTTTTTGCATCAAGTTTCTTCCGAAACATAAATTTTAAAGATTACAAAGATATATGTTCCGTGGTATAAGCGGATGAGAAGCCAATTTTTTTGATTTTAAACAAGAGTCCGTAAGACCCCAAAACTTCTCAAATGCCTTTCAAATACGTACAAATTTCGTCGAAATTTATCAGCAGAACATACAAGCAGGATACAATTTCAGATGCATATGAAACACTTAGAAACGTTATCGAAAAATGTTGTGGCAAGCATCAACAAAAACCCGGGCATGTAAAGGGCCGTATCTACTGTTTTTAAATAGTAATTAAGAACAGAGATTTATGTATAGGCTACCAGCTTGATATTTTGTTTCTAGTTTCACAGTATATCTGGATAAGAAATAACTTTGGTGGATCAGATCAGATCCCGTAGACAATTTTACATTATTTCATAGTTTTACTTTTAGATACATTCATTTTTTTTTCAAGATTTGATGATTAGAAAATAAACATAAGCATAATATTATAATTATTATATCTGAAAGGACTTTTTCAAAGTTTCTTGTAAGTTGCAAGGTATTAATTTTCTGTACGTCATCTTCTGCAAATGGATGTGAAACTTTTATAAATCAAAATTGCCCAAATTTTCTCGTAAGAATATTGCAAATTAATCCTTTTCTCTTCCGTGTGGTTTCTAGAATGCACATCCTCCAAAAGTAAATAAATGTACTTGCAACAGTTTATAGAGAAAACTCTAGTTGAGATGAATAAATAGAAGAAATGAAAGTGCAATCAGATCGTTGTAAAACGAAACAAAGTTCGCATTAGGTACGGTAGAAATAACGAAAATGGTAAATTTTTAGAATGAAAATACCCCCGAACGGCTGCAACGGAAATTCTATCACAAACCGCGGTAGATTTAGCTTGGCGAGGTGGTGATGACTTGACTGACTTTTTTTGCATCGAATCAAATGGTTCTGTAAGGCCCCTTTCACACCAAACGAATCAACCAGCTGAATCAACTTGAATCTATAATCTTTAACTTTTAAAATTAATAACTCCACGACCATCTCGTATGGTTGTTGATTCAAGACTGACCGGACGAGGAATCTGACAGGTTGAATCAAGTGCGACCTCGAATCAAACCCGATTGAACCAGATTCGTCCGGTCTGAAGGCGGGAATCTTGGTCAATCAGATTCAACTTGATTCGTAGTGATTCTGATTGATTCGGATTCGTTTGGTGTGAAAGGGGCCCTAAGAAAACGAGTTAAATATAACTCTGTATTCAGCAAAACTTACAAATATGATTCAAGAATTTGTACTACAGTCATGTCAAAATACTTGGTTCAAATATTAAGATCAACAGTTCATTCCTAAGAATAAATCATTACTGGTATGATAATATGTCAATTGAAAGAAATATCATTCGAAATTGGACAAAATCGCATAAGAAAGCGATGGGTTTGAATACCAAGGAAAAAAAATTACTAATCAGTCCAATAGATCGACCACGGTTAGTCGATTGGACTAAAGTGGCAAGAGCTTGTAAAAATTACGGGTCACAACAATACCAACTCAATAAAACCCTCCTTAAATGTTGATAATTTGATAGTTTTTGCTCTGTATTTTTTTTACAATTAGCAAATACTTTTCCAAGCAACAAACTTCCGGAATCGAACAATCCTTGGATGAATATGTTACGAACTGATTTCTACACTGCAAGATTGCACTTTTATGAAATATTAACAAAAATATTCAACATTACATTATTAAAATTGATTTTCTGCCGCGATTCAGAGTAAAATTTCACAATTTCGAATGTCGTATACTAATATTAGCGTTACTATGAAAACCCTACAAAATCGAGAAACCTTTCAATGTGAAAATAAGAGCTTGTTGAAAAACCAATTAAGTTTTATGTCAGTTAAGGGCGCTTCATTATCCCATCAACAAAACCGTGTAACTAAGAACCGAAGAACACAAATCCAAAAAAAAATATATAAAAAGAGAAAAAAAGCGGAGAATCAGAAACAATAGCATTGGAAAACTCGCAATGTGTTTTCAACAAAGGAATGACGTGTTTTTTTGCGAGCGGGAAACTATATAAAATAACGCCATATAAAAATAAGATATATAAAGATTAGATATATCACTTGAATAAAGTAAAATTTGCTTTTACTTTTTATTCTTTTTTCTACAATCGCCTGGAATTTGTTTCAATTTTCTCGTAAAGTTTAATGAATAATGTGTAGAATACAACGCGACACGATAGAGAATATGCAAGTTTTTATTTATATTTTTAATCCACTCTTTAGGTAGCTATAATTCAATAATAGTTATTTATACAACAAGTGAGTAGAATTGTTTGACCGGCAATTTCTACAAGTGAAACAAAGTTCCTTTACTCACGAGTTTCATACAAAAATTTTTCTACGTCCGTAAACTTGAGGAAAACTTAAACAAAACTTTTATCAATGTTTATTTTGTGATAATAATATTAAAAGTACAACTGTATGTATTATTAATTTAAAGTGTAGAAGAATTTACATTACTATTAGTACTTGAATTGACAGCATTTAACGAGTTCAATAAAATAACATCGTCTATAGTACTTTGTATTAGTACTTATTGGATTGTTGGTAGGATCGCGAACATTTACAATGTTGCTTAAAGTCGAAATAGTTGTTTCTGTTAAAATTTTCACTGCGAAATCCTTTTTGTTTTTTATTGAGTCGTCTACGTAACCCTCCACAAATGTGTTGGATTTCCACCCACCGTGCTTCTTTGGTTTAATTTGTATCACCACCGGAATCAACTAAAAAGTGTCTAAATATCTGCCCAGTGTAGTTTTTTTGGATTAGGTAAATTCAAATATGTTGCGATAAGCGAGGGAATTTTTAAAAAGGTTTTGATACCTACATTTTGGGTTTTGCATTTTCTATTTCTATACTGCAAAAAGAAATGATCTGTTTTGACATTTGTGGGTCGTTGGTTTTTATATTTCTTATAAATTAAGTTTAATCTATAGTCAAATATTTCACCAATAACAGTAAATCGATGTTAAACATGAGTTTTTGTACCAGGTACTGTAATAATTAAAACATTTCCGGTATTATTAATATCGTTACACTTCATTATATATAATTCCAGAGCTCCTGCGATTCCGAATATTAAAGCAACTTGAGAAAGATGTTACAAATGACATCCAAAACTTTTTGCTGTCATACCTTATGCACGAGATAATGATTGTCTACAGCTTGCAACAGAAACCTATTAATTTCCTCACGGGCAAATGTTTTAGATTTTTTGGGTCTATAACCAACTGATTTATTCTACAAAAATTAGTTTCGAGTATGTCTACGTCGTTATTTACCATTAGGGTGCCTTTCAGTTTTGAATAAGTCGACCAAAGCTGTTTATGCCTTTTTAGTACGCCACTCCATAAAAGAATTATATTTTTTCAAATACAGTTCCCTGGATTTCTCACGGAGAAGATTTTTAGTCGCTGAAGTTGCCGATTCAACAACATCTTCTGGTATGCAGTTTAAACTTTTTTCACTAGAATTCTACATCGTTCGAAAGAAACCGTTCACAGTCCACTATTTTGATAAAACAATTTTATAATTGCGTTAAAAAATGACACGTTACGGCCCTTTTTTTTTAAGCAAAAGCGTGAAAAAAATGAACCGTTACGCTACTTTTCGACCGATTCAGAAATTACATTTTTTATGAATTCAAATTAATGAAAAAAAAAACGTGAATATTACGTAGACGTAGAAAAAAACTATATATTTTGCCAAAAAAGTCAAAATTTCGGTTAAATTATGCCTTTAGTTTTCGCGGGCTTCGGATTAAGTCAATACCCACGTCCAGTATTTATTTACTTCAAAAGTAAATTATTTTATAGGTTATAATATGGATAGAAGCCATGAAAAAAGTTGAAAAATCGTGTGAAAACTCGAAGAGAACCCGATAAAGTTTAGAGACATGAGAAAACAAGAATGAAATGTTTGTATGGCTAAACAGATCATTTTAATACTGAAATCTTGGTTAGATGAAAAATATGCAATTATCGTGATGCCAGAAGAATAATCAGAACCTAAACACTTCTGGAAGACAGGATTTTTGTACCAAACTATATAGTACTACTCCTTTATGGACAGTTTCTATAAGCGGAAGCTGTTTCGACTAAGGAAGACAGAATGGCAACGATTTTTCTAACCTACGAGCTTCCAGCTCGGTTCTGCTCATTCTCAAGCATGCGCGGTATAGATAAAGTGTCTCGGACGAGAAAGAAAATGAATATTGTCGGCACTGTAACGTAGGGACATTTTTACCAACTGATGAATCAGAGGAGATTTTAATGTCTCCTGATGACAGTTTCGATACAGATGATGTTTTTCCTCGTCTGGTATCAGAAAATATAACATGGATAACCGGTGATTTTGGAGAAAAATTTTTCCTGAATCTCAATGTGCAAATTTAAGATGAAGAAAGAGGAAATGAAATGAAATGCGCGATTGCAATTCTAATTGTTGCAGGCTATAATGAGTTGCCAGGACGAGATCCAGGATTCCGAAGGGGATATGGTCAGTAATTCCATGAGAAGAGACAGATTTCGTCAGATTATAAAATAAATTTACTGTGCAAATAACTTAAAGATAAATTGTGGAAGCTACCGCCGCTTATGGATGTGCTAAGAGCCAAGTTTATAAATAATTTGATTCTCGAACAAGAACTGGTTTATTTTGCACTCTTCAATAATCATTTTATACAATTGAGAACAACTTGAATGAGGAAATAATGATTTTATGATAATATTGGAACTGTAATGTCTCTGGGAAAAATAATCAAGTGAATTTGAACTACATACATATTTCCTGTTATTTATATATAAACAGTAGTACCACATCAACTGAGGACAAGTATTTATTTTTTTATCATATCTAAATTTTAATCATATTTTATGTAGGTCAAATTATCAACACAATAACCCAGACGGTGTACGGCATTGACATTGTTTCAAATTTTAAAATTGACTCATCCAACGCAACACTATAAAAAAATATAAAATATATTTTCAATATTTTTCTTTTGTGGTAAATGGAATTGAACATTTTTGTTCAATGGAACCATTCTCAACTATGTTGGAAAATTGTATCGGTTCTTTCGATTAAATATTTCTCAATAAGAATTTTTCTCGGTTAGTTTTTTCGTCAACTAGCAAACTTGTTTTTTATTATTTTTTCATTTGACGATGCCACTTTTTATTTTTGTCAAGTTTATCAGAAACAAGATAATTAGAGTAACATTATTAGTGCAGGCAAATTAGGCGATTTAGAGATAAAACCTTTAAATTAAATTGGGCGCTGAGGTTTTGGTATAATAAGGTCTAGCAACTCTTAACAAAATTACACACAAGAATTATCGAAATTTTGGAACTTGAAACTCAAAAAAAATTTTGAAACGCGAATAACTCGAAAACTAAGAGGAATTCGAAAAAAACTGCCGCAACAAAAAATGTAGAGTTCTCTAAAAAAGGTGTTTTTTTCTATTTTTTCACCGTAAAATGGGTTCGTGTACTCAAAAACATTTTGAATCTAGAATAATTTGAAAACTTCGAGGAATTCAAAAAAAAAATACTGGAGCAAAAAATGCACAGCACAGCACAACAATACATCTTGGTCTTCAAGCATTTTTTCTAACCTCATGTACTCAAAAACATTTTGAATTGCGGATAACTCGAAAACTGCGAGGATTCAGACACAAACTGCCGGGATAAAAAATGTGGAGTACAACATTCTGTACAAAAAAGTTTTCAACTTTTTCCTAGCCTCAAAATTTCCGTTATAAAATGGGTTTGAACGCTCAAAAATTGTGAATAACTCGAAAACTACGTAGAATTCTAGAAGTCAAAGACGTAGAGCACAAAATGAATAATCAAATTTTTATGAAAGAGCAACTATTAAGGAGTTTGTTAATATTGAAATAATATTCAACCGAGAACGAAGATAGTGTTCAAGATGGCGTTTTTTAAAAGTTAGTTCATTTAAAAGCATGAAGTAGTTCATGTGTGTATGAAAATATTGATAATAACACGAACGACAAATCTCTCGTTGGATTTGCTTGTTTATACGGCGAGTGATGAAATATATCCATTGAAACTTCATCTCGCAAGATTTTGGAAAATTTCCCAACTCGAAAATTTGCTATCATCTCCGAATGGAATATAGAGATCTTAACCATCATGATGCATTTTGATTTTTTGAAAACGAAGTAATTTTCCAAGGGTTAGAGCAGTTTCCATGTGCGCTTGGAACGTAAATTGACTGGAATTTACACTGGAGGGAATTCGGGGTTGAGAATAATTTACTCAGAAATATTCGAATTCCTTTCAATTTTCGTGTTATTCGCTTTTCAAAATTTTGTTTGAGTTATAAGTTCCAAAATTTCGAAAACCCGTACCCGTAATTTTGTTAAGAACTGCTTGGCTTATTCAGTAACCGAAAACCTCCGAGAATCTAAAAAATCAGAAGAGCCCAATTTAATTTCGGGTCTAATCACAATTTACCTGTACTATATCACGTAACCTCTAAATCGACTCTTAGAAAACAACACCGATCAAGTCGAAAATTGGCAGTTTTCACATTTGATGGAGCTAGTCACATGATGTAGTTTCCAGCCAATCAGACGATGTAATTCGAAAAGTAGTAACACCGCGTAAGTCGATGGGCCTCTTCAACACCGCAAAAGACGTTGGTCTATTATACTTTGGGAAAGGGAAAAGATACTGACGAAAATATTGCTCAGTCCTGAGCTTGTTACGAATTCACACAGGATGTTGAATCAATTTAGCAGCTAGGTAATGTGTTATTGGTTCTCGATGAGTCAAATGGCACGCTGGTAGCTTCTGTTTTTGCTTATTGTTTAGTATACCATCTAGAGACAATTTTGATTTAAAATTTCCTCTGATTTTATATTCCGATGTCTCTCGCAACGCAATCTTGAGCAATGCTCTATTATAGCGATGGAAAGAAAAATATTGTTATCATTCAAAAATCCCCGAGGAAAGATCACACCCACATGGAATGTGATTCCGTAAACAGTGCAATAGAATGTAAACTGAATGGCAAAGTAATATAGACCAGATGGTACAATTTGGTATAAAATTGATTTTGATGACAAGCCTCAATCGTTACCACAACAAATTAATTGCCGACAGAAATTGTATACAGCTACAATACCAATTACAAAACGGAAGTATGGAGATATTTTCGTTAAATTGTACCAGAAATGCTTGTTATTTAAGGAAAATTTCCGATTTGACATAACTCCATAGGAAAAAACCCATAGGTGTTATATCTAGATTGCATTGAGGTCAATTTATATCTCCTCTCTTAGAGATCCATTTGGAAAAATTTCAACTCGACTCAAGGTCTTGGCAGAGATTATTGGACATGTGTGGGTCGCTCCGCTCTGCTGGAACAATTTTCTTCGGTTATAACCATAAAATTTCACAGTTAGATAGATACGAAGAAGATATCTGTATAACGCTCAGAATTCACTGTATCTGGCGTTACCTTGCACCTTCCAAAAAGTAAAGACTTCGCTGGCATTGCAGTCCATACCGTCACTTTAGGCCAGTGGTGGACAAAGTGCGGCTCTTCGGCTCCTTAAATGAGGCGGCGAAGCAACTTTAGTATTTGTCAAAAATTTTGTAAATGCTACAATAATCGAGTTGAAATTTTCTCCTTTTGAAATTGACATTGGTAGCTTCGAAATACAATTGGTGGATTTTGAAACAAGGAGATATTTAAATAGGAACGTCTTTGCGTAAAATTTGGAATACACAAGTGGTTTGCTTTGAATGACTTGGAGAAGGAAGACATGACTATGTTCAACGCTTGGAATAGAGTCTTACGATCAGCTAAAAAAGCTCCCTTTTTGGTTCTACATATATATATATGCGAACTATCTTTTTCAAGCATGAAAATTGAGACTGAGAAGTCTCTGTTCATATTTTGGCTCTTTGGCTAATACGTTAGCCGACCAGTGCTTTAGGCGAACGTAGAGGTTTCTGATGTTTGCCTTTTGGATTGATTGCACTCCAGTAATTTTGCTTGTTGACGTATCCATTAAGATGAAAATGAACTTCATCGAACACAAGATGTCAATACGTGCAAAATTGCTATTTTGTGAAAGTTAATGCAGAATTTTTGATCATTTGAATAAAACAATCTCGAAAATTTTGAGGATACGTCATAAATATAACCTAAAAAACCGGAAATAAATAATTTTCATTCCATTTTTTCAATATAATTGGAAGAGTTTTCATTCCTATAATTAGACAAAGTTTAAATATCGAATAATGGATCGAGAATCGGGGTCTCTCGAGAAATGTATATATATTTAGTCTAGAGTCGACTATTCCCACTTAGCCGGAACATTATACAGATCATACCGAACCAATTAAAACTTTTTAATTATCCTGTGTATTTTAGTCGCTTTAAATTGTGTTTAGCCGCATAAAATATGGCTGATTAGATGTTTTAAATATTAATATGTTCAAATAATAGAAAACTACTCAGAAATAGGATTGAAAAACAAACTCAAGGAAAAATAAGGGAACAATAGATAAGATTTACAGCAGGAAGGTCGACAATAGATCACCTCTACATCATTCAACAACTCTTAGTACAAAAAAATTCAAAAAACACAAATTGTACATCAAGCATTTATCGACCCAAACTTAAACTTCAGACTCAGTGCCAAGAAACGAAATATGGAGAGCCAGAATATCATACAAGCAACGAGGAATCTAAATTAGCAAAAATATTTACTCAGCCGACACCCCTGCATTTTGTGTACTGTATTTTTTAGCAAAATCTTAAATCTAATGGCATTAGATATAAAATATTGCTCTCACAGTCCAACAATATATTGTGATCGGTACCACTCTTTTTGGAACGAATTGATTGCCAGCATTTGCTTACGAGCGTTTTCGTGGTGGGATTGTGACAAAATTCAACACCAAAATAAACGAACTCTAATATATTTCCGAGCTTTCGAATAATTATAAATTCATCGTCTGGGAATTGCGGTTTGTTAACTTTTGTAACAAAACATTAGGTTCATCAACATTCAAAATTTAATATTAAAACTGACGCTTAGTAGAAATATTAAGCGTATTGAATCAGAATCAATACACAGAGCAATTTTTAATCAATTAATTCCCAGACGATGAATACAATTACAGGTATTCGAAAGCTCGAAAGTATAGTGGAGTTAGTAAACTATGGTGTTTAATTTTGCCACAATCCCACTACTTAAACTCTTTTGAGCACGTTTTCGGTTCCTTATTATTCATTATCAGCATCAATTCGTTGAACTATAATTAACCATCGTGTTCATGACAGAAAACTAGAAAGCTACTCAATAGTTCAACATTTTTTTATTCTAACCAGGTCAATGATTCTCTACTGACACGTATTTGTACGGTATTCTGTGGTCCATTGTTGACTACCATTGTTCTTCAACCATTGAATTAAATATTCTCCAAAGAAATCGAGGTAGTCTCTACTATTCATTCCTGTTGATGGATACGCTAAGGACCCAACCCAAACCTTCAAACTACCAACCCCAAAATTTCTTTTTACGTGTTGTTAAATATTTATATAGATCGTATAACTTACCGGGTGCTGCCCAAGTCGGGTCTCTCCATACTCCTTCATGATTTAAATGGTTCAAATTCAGTTTGCTGGAGCCATCTTTCGATTCAAGACCCCACAATTTTTTTGCTGCTGGTGCGATCTGCGACAAAAAAAAGATTAATTAATGAAGGAATAAATTTTTCTATTTACAAAATAGAGCTTGATATAAATTGGCGAATCCGAAGAATATTTATTGTTTCAAAGTATCATTTTACAAAGACATTTCGTGATAGATTATTTGTTATATGAAATTTGTTACTTGTAATAAAGAGTATTTTAAGAATGAGATTTTCAAAATCCTTGATAAAGAATGTCTGAAAAGAGTATCGGATTTTTGCGCTAGCTTTGGAAGTATGTAAAGTCCAAAGGCAGTTATAGTAACCGCCATGACTGGTAAAAGTATAATCGGTCCTTATTCTCTTGAAAATTGATAAAACGAGACCATTAATAATATCATTTTGGGTAGAAGTAACCTCCCAGAAACCCCGATCTAACCCGCTTCACTATTTCGTTTCAGATTAGAAGAATACCAGGAACTTAATGAGTTTTACGACACCAACAACCGGTTATTATTTTTAGACGCCCTATATAAGACACTGTATAGGAATCGGTCCACTGCAAACTTTTGACTTCGACTATAATTTTTTTCAAATTATTCATCAGATCAAAAAAAGAAATAAGCTGTTTGGAAGACAGCTCCGTGAGGTGCGAGGAGTGACTATTGGTCAGTGGACAGTAAAACGAAGAATGCAGGAAAATAACCTGACATTTGAAACATCTGCGATTGGTCCAAAACTAACTCCAGCTCATCGGCAAGCACGCTTACGTTTTACACAGGATCATCTGAATTGGACGTTGAAACAACGGGGATTTGTTTTATTCCCAAATGAGACCAGAATATGCTTCCATGGTAGCGACCTAAGAAGGAAAGTACCGAAGACCAAAAGAGCGATTTGCAGTTTGTTGCTTTGAAGAGCCAAGTGCTTACGGTGGTTCCTGTATGATCTGGGGTGCAGGAACGGGAATCGCTGAATATTCGTAGGGACAAACTTGTTTACAGTACAGTTTCATGTGGTACCTTACATTGGAGACGACTTGCAAGGACACAATCATTGAGAATCGTGCAAGATTACATTGCAGAAACCGACCTGACCTAAATCCGATTCGAGCTAGACTTCCTCACCCAAATTCTATCTCAGAGCTCATAGTTGCAATAGAAGAAGAGTAGCTTAACATTCCACAAGACATAAGTTGATTAGATCTACGCCTTATCGTAAGAGAGATGTCATTAGGGTAAGAGGAGGTCATAACCAGTATTAAAAAATTAATTCTATGCACAAACAATTAAATATTTTAAATCGTGAATCAGTTTTATTTGAATATTCCTTCAAGTCGCGGTAATTATTTATAGGAAACCCTGTATAAATTTGACGTAGGTCAGTGATAAAAAATTTAATTCACTTATCTAGTGATGACTTCAACATTATCAGTTGAATAAATAATTTTGAATAATAACATGAGAAATTTTATCATAAATATTTACGTAACGAGTTAAAATTTTTAGAAAAATATCTTATCAGATTTTTTTTTGTAATCTGAACATTGAAAATGTTGAACCAAATATTTCGTGAAGGTTATTCATTTTTTTTGGACATTTTTTTTAATTTTCGTTATCGCATTTGCTTTTTTGAAATCAACGTATTGATAGTTGTGAATTTACAGTGTTCAATGTTATTGACACGATTAATTAGTCTCACTAGTACTTATGACAAACAGCAATACAATAATTCCATAAATTGGTACTATTAACCATGCTAGGACATCGGGACATCATGTAAAGGTATATACGAGGTGTGGTTATTGAATAACGAGACTAGTGATATAAAACGTTTTATTCCGATATTATATATTTATTTCATTCTTTTTCTTCAGCTACTTATCCACTATTATCCATTTCCTTTTGTTCCTCAGCCAAGCCACTTGCTTTCTCCCGACTCCCCGTTTACTATCTATCCTACCCTCAATTATAAAATCGATAATTCATTATATCACTTTACTAAGCGAAAAAAATCGATTAAAAATAACCAAACAACTACATCATGTCTATAACGCATAGATTAATCGCAAAAAATTAACATATCGAGCGGTCGAGAGAGCCATAAAAGTATTTAGCTGCTGCCGCATTTTTGAACTTTGCGTTATAGACATGTGATTGTTTGGTGATTTTTAATCGATTTTTTTCGCTTAGTGCAGTGATATAACTCACGTGCGAAACAACCTATATAACCCTCCCCTATTCATACATCGCTCCAGGCGGATCTTTTCTTAGAAACAGTGCAGGAAGTCTTTTTTTTCAGGACGAGCGCCGATTTCTTTTTCACAGCCTCAACAGCCTAAAATCTTGTTCTTTTAATGCAGATTGGATGTTAGTAAAGAGGTAGAAATCGCACGGTGCAAAATCCCGCTAATAAAGTGGATGGTCTAACGGACATAGGACGGACAGTGTAAAAATTGTCGCACAGAATATTTGTCAATTTTCATAGATCCAGCAATCGCACGAATTTTAACCGACGGTCAAATCGAACAAAATAACCGACTTTTTAAATATTTTCATCCGGTTTTGACATATAAGGGCGACCCGAACGGGAATCATATTCTCGGGCATTTTGAAAACGCTTAAACGACTGAAAAGCACGTGGTCATTACAAACATTCATTGCCATAGAGTTATTTCTATAAATTATTGGTTCCAGTTGCAGTTTTTCATATGAAATTTCACAACAATCTGTTGCTCTATATTACGGCAAAACAAAAAAACATCCCCTATACAAACTAAAGCCGCAGCTACACTGGTTTGTCTACAGACACATAGACGTCGCCTTCGGAAGAATAGGCTTCAGATTAAACAGCTAGCAGTCGCTAATGGGATGAAAATTTCAATACAATGTATTTGAAAAAACTTGTAAAACGTGAAAATCTGGAAAAAAATCTACATATTTTTTGGAAAAATGCTTTCTTTACGAGATAATGTGTTAAAATTGGTGAAATCAGATCCACGCGCCAACAACTCTGAATACTAAAGGACTTGTTGCGACTCTCGACTAAAATATTGCTTCTTTTTGGGTGAAAAGTCCCATAATAAAAAGGATTTTGAACGAAAATCCTTCAGAAATTGACATATATAGTGCCGTCAAAAGTACTTTCTATTTGTTATTCAAAGCTGAAATAATTTTCTTTAATAAATAAACAAACAAGAAACAAACTTTTGTCGAGCAAAGTTTGTTCCAAGATTCGTTAGGTCAAAACTGAACAAATTAAATATAACATTCATGCCCACCTTGTCTTTGACCAAATTGAAACATATTTTTCTAAACCTTTTGTTTTTTATTTTGCTCATTTTTTTTTCTGGTCGATGTCTTTGCGATTGACGTGAAAATATCAAAATGCAGATTCCTGAAATAGGCCACTTGTCATCCAAAACAAGACTCAGCACTTTCAGGATATGCGTCTAAAAACGTGTGATAAGAAAGTTTTCATCCATTTTTTTTTACATTTTCCAAGAGGCATGGAAATTCTTCTGATAAGGCTAGTAAGTCTAAATTATTGACTATAGTTTCATCAATGTGAAAATTCGCATTTCAGAAGCTGCTCATCATTTTTTTCTTAGGTAATCTCAGGCCAGTTTTATTTTGAAATCCCAAGCGACGATTTCTCGCACTATGATGATGATAATGTTGATATTTGAATTATTAAATAAAAATGATGTACTCCGGGTGATTACTTACCATCATTTAATAAATTACCACATCCTCATTAATTCTGGTTTGTACAAGTAATTCCAGTTCGA
Source organism: Diorhabda sublineata (assembly GCF_026230105.1). Lineage (NCBI taxonomy): Eukaryota > Metazoa > Arthropoda > Insecta > Coleoptera > Chrysomelidae > Diorhabda > Diorhabda sublineata. The sequence continues at coordinate 4,429,433 of NC_079474.1, read as the reverse complement.
AAATCCTAATTTCTCGTAAACGTTACTCGGTCTACGTAATTTCATTTTTTCTTCGACTTTTAAGAAATTTATTTCAACTGATGGATGTGGAACTATAGATAATGAAAGATTATGTTGCAATTTTTTGAAATACTGTCATAAATAATCAATCAACTTTATAATTATTATCTGATTTCAGTCTAATCAAATTACGAATCCACCCAATTAATTTGAGTATGCGCGTCATAACTCTAGCATCAGGAGTTCATTACTGAAAAACAAAAATTCAGTGCTACGTATCTCCAAAATGGACTATTTATCGAAAACAACATGTAGGTACCTTTCTTGTGAAAATTTTCACGCTCTAAATACAAGTTTCTATACATTGTATCAAAATTTTTCAATCCGTTTCACGTTATTCACGAAATACCAATTTTTAGAGTTTTTCCGGTGGTTTTCCCCCAATTTCCATAGCCTCCATAGCATGCAGAACAAGTTTTTTACTTGAAGTACTTTTCAAGAACCAAAAATCATTATTATTGGTTTTAATGTCAGGTTTTATTAAAATTTTGGATGCAGCGCCTGGACTACAAGTATTTTTCTTCAAAGGGGGTAAAGAATAATCTTAGAAATTGATAAGAGGACATAGAACTTTCATCAGACACATACAATACACGAAATATAAATATAGAAGGTGCTGAGATAAGGAATTTACGAAACAAAGAAGAATATGAAACAAACGAAAAAAATTAAAGTCACATATTATACACGAAATATCTCGGGACAGAAAAAAGACATCGACTTACGGATTTTGCTATTTTGTTGTTTACTTTTTAAAGATTTACGTAAACTTTTATGCTTCTGTTTCAATTTGATTTCAAGAGAAATATCGGAAAGATATGAATTTAATTGCTTAGAATTTATATATTTTGTATTGCTGGACAAAAAAATTCTTTCAAACAACATCAAGTTTATAAAAATCTGCTAAGCAGAAGAACTTACCGCCATTTTTTCATAATAAGGTTTCCACTCTTCCCCAACTCTTATTTGAAGAAATAGACTAGAACTTGAGTAAAAAAAATACGCAGAATTTGGCGAGGAACTCGATTATTGTATAAAAACTACCAATTAATAGAGTAAATTCTAAAATATTTTGCTTTTTTAAATTTCATATTTTCGAATATAAGAGATTTGTCCGACGCCGTTCTTAATTGCCCACCCGGTACATACCATAGATAAAAAGAAAAGTACAAATATGTAAAAACCGTCTCCCATATTTCTATCGCAGATATCTAATATTTAACCCGGATCTTTTATCTTCTCAAGTTACCGAGACTTCGGTTCAAGTAGAAAATGTTAACGAATTTAAATTGAAGGGGTGGACGAAAAGGGGAAAAGGAATAGCGGAAAATCGTCGAAAATGAGCCTCTTGTATAACAATGTTTTTCGACGACCTCAATTATTTACGCGCACATTATTCCTCCGCGTATTTCACTTTCATACTCTGCTCATGTTTGTTGACAAGTACTGAACTTAATGTGGAAGTTGCCGAGTTTATCTCTAATTGTCAGTCAAGGGGGTGTAAAACTACGAGTAGACAAAAACGAGTATATTTGACACATATTTCAACAGTAAAACACATCACGTTATCACGCTATGGACAAAAAACTTGAATACAAAATTAATGACTGAAATACAACCCGATTCAAAAACTATCTCTTAACAAACAAAAATGAAAATATTGAATAACGTCTGAATAAAAATTTCCTGCTGAAAATCCCAAAAAAAAATGAAATGATAATGGATGTTTAAACCTCAATCTTTACAGATGACTCGGTAACAAAATATGGAACAGGAGCCAGTACGATTTATAAGGAACTGAATATCCAAAAGTCGTATAGACTAAAAACTATATTCAAAATCCTTCCAGGAAAAACCACGCAATACAGAAGGCTGCCAGACTGATAAGTGAAAACCCGTGTTATCCACGGATTTCTACCATCAATATTTTTTTTTCAAACTAAACAACTTTTACGAAAAAATGTTCATAGTGGAAGCATATACCGACCTTATAATAGGCTGCATATTTTACTAACAAAAATTGAAGATAAAAACTTTCTAAACACGCGTTTTTGTATATATTTCACGATTCTGAACCGCAGACCCAAAAAAACAAATTATTTAATTTTTCCAAATTTCGCCTGATTAAAGTCTATTCATCGAAGAAAAATAGTAAACCAAAACAATGATCAGTGCGCGATCAGCACGTGAATATCTCGGGCGAAACGCGATGCGGCATCTTTATTGGTACACATTAGTGTCTGTTGAGACACATGACATTAGCTATACTCCTCCTAAAAGGAGAACTGTGAATATTTATAAAAATGAAATGCATGAAAGTTATGACGAGACTGTTGATGATGTTATTTCCAAAATATAACAATTAAATTTTTCACTTGATAAGTGGAAAAAGTGTGTCACTGATGTGTAAGTTGATCCCCTAATTGCCAATGTTGACGACAGTGGAAACTCATTGCCATTTGATGGAGAATAAGAAAATGTGTTTGAAGATTTTATCTTAATGTTTGAGTACACATATTTTCTTTCGATTTCTGTTTTCAGTGTTAGCAATAAGATGCTATATATAAGTATATAAACTCCTGGACAAAGTTAACAAACAACTTTAATTCATCTAAATATTTACAGTATAAACACAAGATAAAACAAAGTTACATTGAAATAATAATGAACACTTACAAATTAGTTTTTTCATAAAACTTTATATCTCGAAATTGGAAAAACAAATAAGTGAAAGGGAATAAATGCTTATGGGTCAACCCTAATACTCCGTAAGCCCTCCTGCATTCATTCGAATCCTCTTTTTGATATAGTCCCATAGATGTTCTATGGGATTCATATCCGGACTGTTAGATGGTCATTCTAATATATTGACATCATGTAAGTAGCCAATAACCTGTCTAGCCACGTGTGGACGACCGTTGTCCGGCATGAATAAAAAATTAGACCCATCAAACAGACCAAAAGGCATTACATGTTCGACAATAATTTTTGTCGAAGTAATATTGAGGAATTCATATACATATAGGGACCAATTCCGTACGAGCATAGAAGCAAATTCCTCCCCAAAACATTTTAGAGCAACCACTAAAAGGCACTTTAGGAGAGATATTACAGCTGGCAAATCTTTCTCTTTGCCTTCGCCAGACACGTTTACGTCCATCTGGAGCCTCAATGCTAACTCTAGTTTCATCGGAGAATAGAACCTGTTTCCAATCATCGATGGTTCAATTCTGATGTAGTAGTTAGAAAGTTTTATATCTGAACTTTATGTTCTCTGGTTTTTTGGCTGGTTTTCTGTTGCTTAACCCTGCTTCATGTAAACGTGTTCTAACCGTTCGAGACGATATATCCGTATTTCGAACATCTGATAATTCATTGTTTAGCAGATTGCTTGTGACTTTTCTGGTTCTGAGAACACGTTGTCTCAAAAAAACGATCATAAATTTTATTAATGCAACGTTTCCGTTCTTGTTCTGGTCTCCGATGGTACGAACCCGTTTCACTATGCGACTGATGCCGGAATTATGTCTTCCTAACAAACCAGTAACATATCGCATTGAATATCCTTCATTCAGGAGAGTTGATGGTCGCACTGCCTCCTCAATTTCTTTGACGGTTCATTTTTTACTTGATATTCTCCCAAATTTAACTTCCAAATACACACGTAATAAAAATAATTACAATCAACAGCTTACTTTAACCGAAACTTTGCTTTAATCAGCTCTTTTTAAGAAACACAATTTTAGTCCAGAACGAGGTTTAATACGAATTACTGTCAAAACAAGATTATGTACGATAGAAAAAATATGAGTGGTGCGTGAATTTGGTCTAGGGGTTTATAAGTAAAAATTCGAATATCATTAATACCTGATTTTTGAATGAATGTTTTCCACATTTTGACCTTTCACTTTATATCTATTCCAAACTTTACGTTTACATTGTAATAATAATTGTGCATAATTAGTTATAATTTATACTACGGTCTTGTTACATGCCCGGCTTTAGTCGCAAAATGGTTCCTTAGGCCGGCCCTGTCGAGCTACAATGAAATTGTAAAAGTTCGGCGAATTTACGCAGCGCCTTTCACATTTTTATCAACTGCGGAAGCGCCTTTGATGTTTCCTTAGAGCTTTTTATTGTAGCGAGCGGTTTATTCACAGTATTTCTTTTAAATAATTTGTAATAAAGTCTATGTATTCATTTCCTTTGTTCTAGAACTTTTTTGAATATTATTTATGTATATAAATGATATGTTTAAACGCATTTAGTTTTAAATAGTCTTATTATAAGTAAATGTATTATATAGTGTGTAAATAAATTAAGAGATGTTTGTTTACTAATTCACCCCACGAATAGAAAGAGTGTAAATAAATATGAAAAACGTTACAATATGGACTTTAGAAAACAATTAACCAGAAATTGTCAGTATTTTTTATAACGCCAGAAAAAATTTATATTTTTTTAAATTTTCTCCAGCTATTATGAAGAATACGTATTAACTCCCTTTAAAAGTACCCCGACGGAACGGCTATGTTGTAAAATAACAAAGATACTAGTTATGTGTGAGGCCACGGGGTACAAGAATTTTACAAAAAACGGATGGAAGTTTTATGATTCACAAACAATTATTGTGATTTAGGCTTTCTCTGTGTTTGGACATGTTAATTTTTAGGATATAACTATGATTTTTTTCGGATTTGCGTTTTTATTGCAAACGTCGGATAAATCTACGCGTTTCACAAAATAGTTTCGTGAAAATTTCGTTTTTTATGAGCTATTGAGACATATTTTGTTTTTTTACTGTAAATTTTTGGGTTTTTAGTGCTAATAAAAGAAAATAAGTGTTTAGTGGAGTGAAAATGAATAAGAGTAGTGTGGCGAAAACCGAAAACTGTATGTGAGTATCAAGTTTCGATTCTTTTTTATTCTTTCTCTACTTTTCGTTCATTTTTATTTTGACTATTGATTTCACTGAAGCGAATCATATACAAAGTACAATAACGTTTTAAAAGTACGATTTTCGTATCGCCGTAATTTGATAATGATTTGAACTTAATTAGCCGAGATAAAATGAATAATAAACTTTTTCGATATCTGCTTTCGTTTTCGAGATACTGATACTTGAAATCACAGTCAAACTTTAGTACGAGATTCGTTTTCTGGAACACTTCAGTTGTAATGGAAGATTTTTCGTTTTAACTTCTACACAAATCTTGTAAGTTAACAAACAAATATTTCAATCATATGTATAAAAAAACAAAATGGGCAGTAACGAATCAGAAACACCTGGCCCAACAAAGAAAACACAAAAATTTTGGAAAAAAATGTATATATTTTTCAACGTAATCTCTATTTAGCTCAATACACTTTTCCCGGCGATACCCTTTTTATAATAAGCATTACCTTTTCATTGTTGGAAAAACTTTGACCGCCGAGCCATTTTTTTCAAGTCTGGGAACAGAAAATAATCCGAGGGGGCAAAATCTGGAGAATCGGGTACATGGGGTAGCAATTCAAACTTTAAGCCATTAATTTTGGCCATTCCAATAAAGGATGTTTAAACTGGTGCCTTTTCTTAATGAAAAACATTTTATTCTTAGCCAAATGCGGCAGTTTTTGCTTGATTTCTTTCCTCAAACGTTGCAATAAGTTCGCACAATACTCGCCGTTGAGGGTTTTTCTTTTTTGAAGATAGCCAATGAAAATTATCCCACACGCAACCCAAAAAAACGACAGGTGATCTTGCTTGCAAATGGAACGGTCTTTGCCTTCTTTGTGGCTAGTTTTTCCTTATCAGTCCATTGTTTTGTTTCTTCTTGTGTTTCGGGTATGAAGTGATGGATCCCCGTTTCATCCATAGTTCTGAAACGGCGCCAAAACTCGGTTTCATTTCTGTTTTGTTCAATTGTGAGCAAACAAGGCACCCATCTTGCGCACAGCTTCACACGTTCACTATTGATGTATGCCAAACAAATACTTAGCAACGTGGCGACTTCAAACTTGGAAACATATGCTGTATACACTGTTTACTTTCTACTACAGTGGTATTTTTCAAGCAACTACCGCAATCTCTTAGTCAGGCCATGTATTTCTGGAACCATCTTCGTATATACGACTTTTATCACTCCGTGATAAATATGGGAAAACTTCAACCTTTTTTTTAGAAACATTTGCCTATTTTTTACTATCATTTAGAAAATAAGAAAAATATTGAGCAATAATTTGAAGATTTTATCGATAATTAAATGTAAATATATGCTGTTTTGAGCTTATCGAGCTGTAAGTACGCATTGAATGCTTTCAAACGCGAAACCCCGATGGGGATAGAAGTTTTTTCGACATCAAGTATTGATATCTTTAAAACGAAGATATATATCGAAAAATCTTCATTTTCTAATTAATTTGGGTTGATTTACAAAATGTCCTCGCCTAATCTTGGCGCCAAGAAAACCGTAAGCGTGCCACGTTTGCTGGTTCAAAGTAGAGTAACTGGTTTTGTTTTTTCATCAACGTATACATCATTTCAGAACAAAAAAAAAATGGTAAAAATTGACCTTTTGATCCATTTTGGTCTTTGTCAAAATATGACTTGACATTGACAACTTGCATAACTATATTAATTGATAGATCGCTTTCGCATTCCTTGTATTTGTTTCCCTTTCACGAATTTTTGAATTTTCACATTTGGAAGCATATTTCTCGATATTTTGTTTTATTTTTTCATCTTATTAATGACCTTTTAATCTGTTTTCTAAATACTGATAAGTAAAAAGTTTGGAGAAATTAATCATACATTAATATAGATATTCTATAATAGACTATTAATATTTATTCGGTCCTTTTGTAGTAGTTTCAATTTTATGTTTCAAATTACTGCGATTTCAAATTACATCAAATACACTCGTTCACGTTCTACATAATTCCCCAGACACATACACGAAGCTGGTAGTAAAACAAAAGCCCCACATCCTACGTGTATACAGAGACAGAGAGCTGTTAAAATTTTTAATATTCACGCTTTATGTTCTATCCCATCATCAGATTTGAGTACCTACACAACGAAATGGCGAAACGGTTCGAATAATACCGATATGGTTTAACAGCTTTTACCGTTCTTTCTAACTCTCTGATCTACTTTTACTCTAAACGACGGTAATTAGAAATGTTGATGCCCTTTATATCAGTACAGAAATGTTGATGCCCTTTATATCAGTACAGAAATGTTGATGCCCTTTATATCAGTATAGAAATTTTGTTGCATTTTACATGAGTTTAGAAATGTTGTAAATCAAATGTTGTTGCACTTTACGTCAGTTTAGAAATGTTGTAAATCAAATGTTGTTGCACTTTACATCAGTTTAGAAATGTTGTAAATCAAATGTTGTTGCATTTTACATGAGTTTAGAAAAGTTGTATATCAAATGTTGTTCCATTTTACATGAGTTTAGAAATGTTGTAATTCAAATGTTGTTGCACTTTACATCAGTTTAGAAATGTTGTAAATCAAATGTTGATGCATTTTACACGAGTTTAGAAATGTAGTAATTCAAATGCTGTTGCACTTTACATAAGTATAGAAATGTTGTAAATCAAATGTTGATGCACTTTACATCAGTTTAGGAATGTTGTAAATCGAATAAAAAGTATTAATTTTTGACCTTCACGCAAAGAAATTACCACCCTTCCGGAAAAAATCTGTTAGGCTAGGTACCAGCCGATTTCTCATAGAATTTCGATAATCAAGGTAGATTTTCTTGAAAATTGGTATTTATAATCTTCATCAAAATCTACCCTGTTCCGAAGGGTGCTTATACCCTGATGGTGAAGGGAAATTAATGAAATTTTTGGAAAAACTCAAGAGATATTTTTCAAAGTACATAGAAAAACTTCAAAATGAGCACTGTCAAAAGTCTTTTGCATATGACCGATTTATAACAAAATTAAGGTTTCTTTTTTTTTCTTTATTGAAAAAATGTAATAATTATACCCTCGCCATAACCACCCTAATTGAAATTAATCTTAATCTGCTTCCAATTAACTTCATATATTATGTAGATATGATTGATACGATTTGAATGCTTATTTAAAAAAAAATAATAGAATTGAACATTGCACATTTCCGTAATCTTGAAATAAAAAAATAATTTTTCTCAAATAAACCAAAAACTATTGATTTTATTAAAAAAATGTTACAAATTTATAAAGGTAGGGTTTTTCATTCCAAACATTTTGAACTATTTTAAATCTATTTTTCATAAAAATTGAAGGAGATATATAAGTACCAAATGTGGCATATACAAACCCTTTTAGCTGCACCCTTTTCGAAACCGGGGGTCGAGAAACGTTTTAATTGATATGATGTTGAAGTATTTGAAATCCCCTACAAAATGCTTTTTTAAAACAGTTGATGGCTTAAAAATTGATCGAGTTATTGTCGAAAAACTAACTGCTTTTTTTTTTCGAAATGTCGGAGCACGAACTTTGGAGCATTGGAAAAAAAAAAGAAACGAAGAAGATATTAGTGATGATGAAATATAATTATTCAAAATTGTTGTTTTTTAAATTATTTATTTTCATACGATTATGGGATGATTTGGAGGGTTTGCATGAATCTGGCTGATCATAAACGTGTTTGAGAATGTCGACAGATTTACCAATAATTAATTCAAACTTTTATTTTACTCAAACACATGCTAAAATCGAAGTTTTTTTAAATTTTTTACGATAAGAGGTAGTTTTCACCACTAAAAAAATGAAAATCGCCCTTCAGCACGATTAAGGGGTTAAGTAAAGCTTAAATTCAAATTTTCATAAAAATCGTCGTTGATCAATAAAATTCCAGAGTTTTTTCCATTCCGATTAAGATACCTCCAGAACACCTGATTTGAACGCATCAACCGTTTCTTCACGTGTAGAAAAACGTTGAACTCGCAATTTATTTTTGATACACGGGAAAAAGATGAAATCATTGGGTATCAAACAAGGACTATACGATGGCGGATGACCCATCAATTTGATGTTTTGACGTTTTTGTTTGAAATGATGTGTGAGAGCTCGCATTGTCGTGGTGGATAATGATTCGTCTCCAGCGATTGGTTTCCCTGATTTTTTCAAACACTTCTGCCAAACAAATGCTGGTATACTATTCAGAATTGACAGTTCTACTCGGTTCTAATGGACCATTTTCTTCCAAGTTCTTCGTGCTCGAACAGCTTTTGTTGGAAGATCCATATAGACAATTGTTTTTTTTTTTAGTTTCAAATTCATATGCATAGATCCATAATTCTTCGCCTAACACGATCTTATAGACGTGATTTGAAGCACCGCGATTAAAAATTGCATAAATCGACACACATTCCATTTTTTCGAGCGATATTGGCGATACGGTATATCAAATGACGATCTTGCAATATCAGTTTAAGCACAGCATTGATGTTTCTGGTACAACAATCGATTTCGGACGACCTTCAAGAAATTTATCTTGTAGCGAAGGGCGACCATGACTGAATTCAAAAAAATCAACAAAACACAGTGACTCGAGATGGTGCTTCATAACCTAAAGTCGAAGCGAGTTGATTTAATCAACGTCGCAAGTCATAGAAAAGCATCGCACGGAAATGTTCACGATTGAATTCCATTTTGATTCGTATGACACGTACTGCAATTAAAAATGTCAAAAGTTTTGATATATTTCAAAGCTTAAGTAGCAACCCTCGTAATGTGATATTCAGCAAATTAATTTTACCATTTTTTTTTTCGATTTCAATTGCTAATTTAAAGTTTTTATTTAAAGTTTTTTATTATAAGAATTGAATGTTTAATATCTGATTCCAATTTCATTTTTTCAGAAACTGCGTCTAAGGAAGTTTCAAATTTTAAATTTTTCCTTTGAAATCTCACGTGTTTTTGGTATAAATTTTTTTACAATATATTTTCCAATTAGACAATCGGATATGAGGTGTTTGAATATTTGATATAATTTCTCGAAGAGTTATGTCAGGTTTGCACTTTTGGCAGACCTAAAATCAAGACGAATTCACAACAAAAAAAATATCCGATAATTCGAATTCCTCGTTAATTCGAACTTTTGCGTCGGTCCCTTGACATTCCTATACTAACACATGTAAAAACACATGAACTTTCGAATTATCAAAAAAATTCGTATTTTCTGTGTTAAAATTACCGAAAAATTCGAATTTTTGGCGTTTAAATAATTGAAAAGATCGAATTTTTGATGTTCGAATAATTGAAAAATTCGAATTTTTCTTGTATAAATTATGTATGTACGTATGTATTAAAAAATTCGAACTGTTAGTGTTGAAAAAAATTGAAAAATTCGAATCTTCAGATTCTAGGTAAGACGACGATATTTTGTCGAATCACTCGATTTGCTTCAAAGGAAAAAATCGTCAGCATGAAGCAATCTAGCATAGCTGATTTCTTTACAAAAAAATAAATATATGTATTTTTTTTTAATTTTAAATAAATAAATAAATAAATAAACATGTTATATACCCATAACATATTTATTTATTTATAAAATGGAAAGATGCATCGAAATGCATACATATATGTATGTAAATGTGCACAACTCCGATAATTCGAACTTTTGCTACGGTCCCTTGCAGTTCGAATTATTGGAGTTCGACTGTATAAGATTTAGCCCCTTCGCACAAAGGATAAGCGATACAATCGACGATGAGAAAGAAGAGAAAAGCATTAATACAAAGATATTTAAAGATAGTTAACTTTAAATTTTATTTATACTTATTAGTCAAATTTTTCAAGGAAAAATTAGACTATTACGGTAGGCATGACTAGAAGAAAAATGGGGGGCACATCATTTTTCCCATGTTTTGAGACCTCCTGAACACGATTATGATGGTTTTTCGAATGTCTGTAGTTTATATATATATATATATATATATATATATATATATATATATATATATATTTAAGCTACAATTCTTATTTTCGTCTCTCGGGCAATTGCTATGGGTCCGATTTGGTTCAAAATTAGCATACATGGCTTTTTTGGCGGCGGATTGATGTTATTAGAGTTTGGTTGAAAACAAATGAATATTTCGAGGGGTCGCAGTGCAAAAAAGTGGTTTTTGACCTTTGCTCACCTCTGCAGGTCAAACGAAAAATGAAATTTCACATGTAGGTTCAATTAGTTGCGAGATGATTTCCTGTCTAAGGTCGAAACTTTCCATCTCCACCCCTCTCCATTTTATGGTCACTTTTGTTATATTTTCTTATTTTTTGACAAGAAAAAGTTTAACTAGAGGTTTCGAACTTCGCATGCAAGTAGGGGTGATGTTGAAGAATTGTCTTTCTCAAGTTCAAAGTTTTCTTCTTCAGTTCTTCTAGCACAAAACGCCCGAAATCATTTTGATCGTTGCTAGGGTGATTTTTTTTACTTCTCATTTTCGAAATTTCTTGTTATTATGACAATTTTTTCTTTGTTGTCAATTGGAATTGAACAAGAGGGTTCGAGACCACCGGGTCTATTGAAATTATGAATTTTCGTTCGAGATAGAGAGAGTTAACTTGTGAAATGAAAAGTTATAGAGGAATAGCAAATTTTCCATATAAAGAAATAAGATTGAGAATTGATATTTCCAAGAAATTCATTTTATGGAAAGATTTGTTTGTGTATTAGTTAAATTCTTCATTCGACGAAAAATTCAACTTTCGTGATGGAGCTTTGCTGCTCACGGCTTTTATTTATAAATTACCACAGAAAAGTGGCTGAAGATTAGTTAGTTATAAAATTCATCATGAAACGGGATGAAAATTCCTCTCCAATAAAATAGAACAATTAATTGGCATCAAAGTAAAACACATGATTAAATTCGTTCTTATATTGTCTGCAAGAAGACAAAGTAATCGCCATCTATCGGTTAAAATCACGTTATTGTTTCTATTTTATTTTCTTATTAGTTTAATGATGAATTTTTACGAAGTTTCAATCACTCTTATTGTTAAACAATAAAAAAAATTGCTGCGAAAGAAAGCGACGGTTTACGTAATTAAGAAAGCTTGTAAAATTAACAAACTACTAACCAAATTCATTGTCAACTCTGTTGCTTTCCAAAACACGATGGAAAATTACCAACAACACAAAAACATCACACACTATTTTTACTTTTCGATAGTCACACACACCTCATTTATGATAATTGATAATTTAAGAAACCGCTGTACAAATGAGTATGTACAGAAAATAAACAAAAAGAAATCTACAATTTATCTTACAATATGTACAAGAGCTTTCGGGCTCTTACCGTTGTATGGGCGAAACTAAAATGGCGTCACAGATGGGAACAGGCCTAAAAGAAGCACCCCACCACCAGCCGACGTACACCCCTTACATCTTTTTTGAAACATAACTGCATACACAAAGGCAGTGGCTTAGAGAGAATGTTTTTCATTAGGAACAGTTTTTATTTATTTCATATGATTTTTTTTAATTATATCAAGTTTTCAAGAGGAATTTCTATTTAAATTTATTGGGAGAAGGAATACAGTACAGTAATAAAAGTAATAAAACGTGTTGAAATTTTGGTTTTTAAACTCATTTTTATCTTGAATGCTCCGAAGGAATTAACAAAATTAAAATATAAATTTTTCATGCCCCAACTCTATTTTGATTTGAGTCTGATGACTATCAGAAAAGTACGATAATAAATAATAAAAAACTAAACGAAATATTCGATAAAGTAGAAACTAGTGGCTATGGGTCCATCAACGTACCAAAAAATCTGGTTTAAGAGATCGTTCAATTCATTGATTCATTTCGTAATCTTATGGAACAGAAACAGCTTCTAATCCTCTACAAGACCCAGAATCGTCCATCTTTTGAATTTTGCTCGCACATTTGAAGCTCGGCTCCCAAATATACTCTGAGGTTACTCGATTCAATACAGAAGAGAGCAATTCGACTTATAGGCGACCCAGAGTTGACCAGAAACTTGGACGGCTTAGATCATAAAAGAAAGATCGCTGATATGACTCTATTTTACCACAGCAGATGGTCTTCCGAGCCTATGTAGCCAACGCTACAGTTTAAATTGTACCTCTACGTTAGCGCCATCTATTATACTGTTCCCTATTGTTAAACAAAAGATGCGCAGAGACCGAATTTAATCACCTCAAGAATCTGTTGAAGACTTTCAATACCATGTTTCCACGACATCATTTTCAGAGTAGAAAAAATGATCTTAATGCAATAAAACTCTTTGTTGTGAACTCGGTCATATCTGTTTAACATTCAGTCATGATCTTAAGACAGAAACTTAATTTCAAGGATGTCAAGGGTCACGTCGGGCCTCATGGCTGCCGACAATAAACTATGAAGTATGCCAAGAGGTGGTAATGATTTTTCTTCAATTCATCAACGAGTTCTCTTATCATTTTTTTTCATTGATATTTTTTCATTTTGTGTTGTTTTACTAGGATATATTGAAAAATTTTTAGCCTACTAAAGGACCAAACAAAATTTCAATGTCAAAATATTTTATTACTCAACATATTCTCCTCTTAATTCAGTGCTTCAGATATCTGTTTTAGCCCAATTCGACGATCTGATAAAATCATGTCATGAACTGGCCTTCCCGATCGGTCATTATCTTCAATGGAAAATTTACCTCTTTTGAAGCTTGCAGTTCAATTTTTCTCGGTCGCATACGAAGGACATTGATCACCAAGGGTATTAAGGATATCTTCGTAAATCTGCTTACCTCTTAACCCTTTAAATACAGGTACTTGACGATGGCTCGATACTCCAACTCTGGTTTAATTTTTTGACGTCTAACTTTACACTTACACTTCTAATAATTTATTGTTCGTTACTATGGTAACGCAATATTTTGTTTATGCACGGAACTGCTCTAGGCTAACTAGATATCCATACATCCTCGTACAGTTGAAAAGTGACATTCCAAATAAATCCGAATATAAATTGAGCTATTAGTGATATAAATTCTTTACGCAAACAAAATCTTATATAGATTTTATGTAGTACGCTCCAAACATGATAAACCATCGCCAAATCTCGTACAGGCCGAGTTTCTCGAAACATGACATAAAGCAGTTTTCCCCCTCAAGTACAGACTAATAATGCTTTCGAGGTTGATTTATCGTCGAGATATATCCCCAGTGTCCGTTCATCTTTTTTTTTTTCTTCCGTTACTTCCAAAGTGCTTCTCGAAGATATGATATATGTGTATACGACCGGTACGTTGATGATGATAATAAAAAAAGAACACGAACACGGGATATCACAAACTATAATATGAATATATTGAAATCATAAAACTAATCTAAATTAGACAATTGTCAGAGAAAAAGAAATAGGCGAAGAAACTTAGGTAATGAACAAAAAGAACACAAAATAGTAACAGCACATATCAAACAACTAAGGAAAGTCGAAGGGAAAACGAGAATGGATAGGATAAGAAATTAAGAAAATCTCAAAAAGGAACCAATATGAACAAAATAGATATTCAACACATTGAGCCCCAACCAAACTTGATAAGCTTTGGCCTGGGTACTCTATATCGGATGAGGATCTAAGGAAAAATGTAGTAAAAATTCCTATGGACCGTATAATTTTTGACTCGAAATAGATATTTTTATTTCTTTGAAGTTTAGGTTAGGTATGCAGTATGGCAAAACAAAATTTTGTTTGCTTGTTTATCCTTTGAAAAGATGATTTATGCTTTTATGTGAAATGCACCGAGATTTGAGACGTGTTTTAAGAAATATTATATGAGACCAAAGTATAACGTACAGGTGACATAAAAGAAAAATTTTACTCAAATATTATTCGAATTATGTTGAAGAAAACAACATGAAGAGTGATTGTCTTACAATGGAGTCGAAGAACATGCAAAAATATTAAATATACCAAGTGTAGGGTAATGTTTCAAGAACCAAGGACGGTCCAACCAAACTGTAAAACACATTTAAATATGGTGTCTTGAGCCATGGAGGTTTGAAATAAGATAGTGCAATCCATTGGACCGCTTTGGGCTGTGGGTTAAGTCCATTTGTGGTCCTATGGACTGAAAAAACTAAAATTCCAATGCTCTGATGCTGAAAAGCGTTCTAGAAAAGAATATGAAATCATAAAACAGGTTACTGCTAAAAAACGACTTTCATTATGAATGAAGGTATAAATAAAAGTGAAAAAATTATTTTAAAATCCGAATTTTATTCATTTATATATACGTTTATTTGTACATTAAACGTCACGCAATAAACCAAACCCGTCCCTTCAATAACGCATTCCGAGAAGGGTTTCCTAGCAGTCGCTAACCTTATTCTATGGAGCCATCAGTTTTCTTTGCTGATCCCTCTTCTTACTATTCTTATGAGTTCAGTGGCAGTCTCCTTGTCTACGTAGTCCCTCAGCTTCCCCAGCTGGATGTTGGCGATGTCGTTTATTAATCAACTCCAACTCTAAGTAGATCTACTGAATGTTGATGCCTCTGGCTGATGTTCAGCTTAGCGTGAAGCTTCTTACGATGGCTCTTGACAATGTATTCTCAAGTTGTATAACAGCTCTTTTGGTCTTCAATTCCAGTTTTGATGATCATGTTTCCGTCCGAATCGTACTTTCACTTCTTTCCTCTTGTCCACTAGATAGTCTTTATTGATCTTTGATGACAAGCAGGTGTTCAGCGATTCACGTTGTTTCTTCTTTCCCTATGTCTATGTTGTCTTCTGGTATATCAAAGCTTGGGTCTTCTCTACGGTGTTCACCAGTCATCGAATAGGTTCGTAGTACTATCGCTGGTTGGATGCTCTTGGAGGTGATTAAATAGTTTTAGAGTGTAGGAGACTAGCGGTTGAGCATCTATTTATGTAACAAAACGCCTAGAAACGATTTTTTACCGATTTCAAATGATCATGATGAATTACGAACGAAAATACTCGAGGTATAACTTGGAAAAATATTTTATCTGTATAGGAAAAAAAGTGATACGCCTATTGATTACTAATGCTTAATTATTTTAATACTCTGTCAAGTCGTTCATAAACAATATATTGTAATCATTCTCATGAATATTTGAGGAACATTTTTTTAGTTTCAACTACAGAAATTTTCGTAAAAACAAAAAAAACGAATATTTTAAGAAATTTTCATATTTACGTTTATTTCGGATTTAGTGAAAATACGAATAATTCATCTTCTAACATTTGTCAAGAAAAGTCAACCGAATCCTCTACCGCGTATTGAATTTGAACGTGACAAATGCGTTTACCAGTGACCAACCAGCTCGTAGCAGCAGCGACTCCTAGTTAGGGTCATGAACTGCAGGTCTTTGGCCTAGACCTCTCGTTCCCGATGCGAATTTAGTTCGCTGCGCGGAGATTTTGGTCGATATTCAATTTTCTATGATTTATTAATAACATCAAGATCGTAATTTCATGTTTGTACGCAATTCATTATGGAAATTACAATAATGGTTTGCAAAAAAGGGCGATGAAAAGCAAAACATTCGTTTTGTAAGTAATTTTTTTACAGGACCCTGTTGAGAGGTCGGGATTGCTTAATCACGTCAATATTTTTATAAATCTTTTCGTTTTCATGCCTCAGATATAATTCCAAACTTATTTTCATCATTGATTGATTGATTTGAATCCGAGATTTTCAAAATGGTCCAAGTGGACCACCAGAAATTCACGGGAGATTAGACGAGGGGGTCCATGAAAATTTATTTCTTTTCGATAGTGAAGAACTGAAATCTTGACTTATATCAATGCAGGATAAAAATTTAAGAAGCTCGGCAACTGTTACTTATAAAAACTTGCATATTTCATATTCGGTACGACGCGTCCTGCCAGCAATGCTTGTTCAAAAGTACAAATACGACTTGTGGTGTATGTGCTTGCATGAACTTGTTCGATTCTGCCCCAAAATTAATACTTTTCACCATTCCGAATGGGAGTTTTTGTAAATAAAATTTGTGAGAATTGATTGGTTCTTGTGCAGATTTTAAAAAAGTAAAGATGGAGTCACTTTTTCGATTGGCCAACTTTGTTTTCATGATATCCACTCATACCCCAATCAATTAAAATTTAATTGATCAAACAATTAGCCTTATCAAGCAATCAATTCCAACTTTTTTCGAAAACTGTTAATTCGTCTTTGAAACTCAGTCAAAACTCAAGTTTCATTCAGATAGAATAGCTGCAGGGGTTCCATCAGATCCAGTAACATTTCGAAAGTGGTCTATGAAACAAAAACGTTTGGGAACCAATTATTTAAACTTTCTTTTGTTAAGTGGGCTAAATCCTTGTTTAATATGTAACCTGGACGACTGAAGGATTTCAAATTTTATTGTCAGCAATTCCAAATAATTTTGGTTATTAATTTTCAAAGAATAGAATCTCGTAGAACGTCGAAAGATCGATATTTTTAATTGTATCAAAACCTATTCTTATTAAATTTTTATTAGTTTCATCTGTATGTTTGTAACAGACTTTTCAGTCTCGATTTTGCTTTGCAATAATTCGAAAAAAAATATATGATTATCCTGATCAGATTCAGTCCTGAATTTTCATCCTTTGCATAAAAGTAAGAGAGAGTTAGTAGGCGAACTAAGTAAGCGCGCAGTCCCAGACTTATAAAATCCAGATGCAACCATAAACACAATGTACCGAGTGGGCAACTAAAAACAAATCTCAGGAATGTATTATATTATTAAATTATCACAAAAGTGAACCCGAGAAACACGTGGAATTTGTTTTCAGAATTTTGGATCTGCCACTAGAGGGAGTATTTGAAAATATAAAATAAGAAACGTTGAATTTTCTAAAATTTACTCAATTAAGTGACATTTTATATACGAAAATCGTATTCATTAACAAATTCTGTTAATTTTTTATTCACAAGTTTTAGCCTATCCCTTCAAATAAGAGGTAGGGGAGAGTTGGAACTTTGGCAAAATATGGTATTTTAATTAGCAACGTTAGAGGGCGGGAAAAGAATGTTCTACTCACTAAATAAAAAAATAATTCGACAGTTCCTCGACTGATACTTTTTACTTTTTAGTTTGATTATTGTTAGACGCGAGTTTTTTTAACTATAATTCATTCAATCAGACAACAACTTCTGAAACACCCTGTTTATTGCACAGAGCATCCTCAAACCTTCCCTTATTTCCTTTCCTACCTAATATT
Organism: Diorhabda sublineata; assembly: GCF_026230105.1. Classification (NCBI taxonomy): domain Eukaryota; kingdom Metazoa; phylum Arthropoda; class Insecta; order Coleoptera; family Chrysomelidae; genus Diorhabda; species Diorhabda sublineata. The sequence goes on along the minus strand of NC_079474.1, from coordinate 4,411,178 downwards.
CTAGAATATGTGTGTCTTTAAGAGTAACAGCCTTATTTTTTAGAAAAATATTTTCATCTTCTGAATGGGAATTTTTGAAAGTGATGTTGATATTTCTATTCTACACAAAAATTGCTAATGGCCTTAAAACACCAACAAAACAACTCTGCTTGTGCTTTCGAGCCTTCCATAAGTTCATATTCGGCTCGAAGGACCAAATAATGTAAATGCGAGTTTTAATGTAATGGTAGTAGCTCAATGGAGGTATAGCTGAATAATAGAGGTTCTTATTTGCACTTTGAGAAACAATCCTGTATAGAAAATTATTTCTAATTTACAAGGACAACAACCATCAATCACATTGATTATTAATCGAATTGCTAATTATTATACAGTGCTTCTCAGATAAAAGTATCCACCTTTAATAACTTTTGTAATACTGGTATTTAGAAAAAATCCAAAAACACGTCAATTTATGTTGGAAGGGGCAAGCATTATGGCTTATTTAAACTTATTGGAAAAGCCACCCCGTCACCCCTAGCAGCATCCCCTTTATTTTTTTAAATTACTTTTCATATTTTTTATGTAAAATTTGGATACTCCTCTTTGAGCTGATTTTAAAAATGTATAATACTTGTAGGTTAAAGTGGTTAGTTTATGAGATAAACAATTTTTCTTTTAAGAGCACAAATTTTACTTATTATTTACTTTCACCTTATTTGCCTGTACTAAAATGGGTTGTACAACAGTTCAAACTCTTTAACTGTGCTATTTATTCTACTTAAAAAATCCAAACAACAAAAAACTCTACTTTTTATTAAAGTTTGACATTGTCAACTAGAATTTGTAGTCACTATTGATAGTGTAATTTGATACATTATTTATTTTGTTTCTCTGAAATGGTTTACTTTTTGCAAGAAAGAATTGAAATTGTAGGTTTATACTACCAAAATAATAATTGTGCAAGAGCTGCTGCTAGAATATTTAACGAATTACATGACGGAAGACATGCAACTCATAAGTATGTAATTCAACTGATGGAGAAATTTACCACAACAGGGTCTGTTTGCAATAAAGTGCATAAGCGAGAGGGACTCGTAAATAACGAAGCAATCCAAGTGGCAATTTTAGGGCAAGTCAGCTTAGAGGCTCAACAACCCCAATCGTTGTCAACAATAAGTAGAGCGATCGGTGTTTCATCTTCTACAGTTTTCCGAGTTCTACATAAATTCAAGTACCACCCATACAAAGTTAAGTTGGTGCACGAGTTGAATGAAGATGATTTTGATCGTCGTCTAGAGTTTTGCGAATCAATGACGCAAATTATCAATAACAATCCACAATTGTTAAACAATATTTGCTTTTCTGATGAATTCTCATGGTCATTAAATGGCTTAGTAAGTAGGCATAATTGTAGATATTGGGCTGAAAGTGATCCACATATTATGCGTGAATTCCATACACAACATCCCCAAAAGTTAAACGTTTGGTGTGGTATCCTAGGTGACCACATTGTCGGACCTTCCTCCATCAACGGAAATTTAAATGGTGAATCATATCTTGAGTTACTCAGGGAAGGGGTTGACCTACGTATTACAACAATAATAGAAAATGATGATAACCTTTCCGAAGATTTACTGGTATTTCAACAAGACGGAGCTCCCCCACACTATGCTATGCCTGTCCGACAATTTTTAAACGAAACATTCCCCGCTCGTTGGATAGGTAGAAGGGGGCAGATGATTGAGTGGCCACCTAGGTTACAGGATTTAACACCCCTAGGCTTTCTTTTATTGGGGTATTTAAAAACAAAAGTTTATGCTACCCAACCAGAATCTCTGGATGATTTACGAGAGAGGATAGAAAATGAATGTCGACAATGAAATCCAGCCGTATTAAGCAATGTCAGAGAGGCATTTCAAAATATATTATACCATTGTATGGAAGTGAATGGTACTCATTTTGAACACTTATTGTAACTTCATAATAAATAGCACAGTTAAAAAGATTAAAGAGTTTGAACTGTTGTACAACCCATTTTAGTACAGGCAAATAAGGTGAAAGTAAATAATAAGTAAAATTTGTGCTCTTAAAAGAAAAATTGTTTATCTCATAAACTAACCACTTTAACCTACAAGTATTATACATTTTTGAAATCAGCTCAAAGAGGAGTATCCAAATTTTACATAAAAAATATGAAAAGTAATTTAAAAAAATAAAGGGGATGCTGCTAGGGGTGAGGGGGTGGCTTTTCCAGTAAGTTTAAATAAGCCATAATGCTCGCCCCTTCCAACATAAATTGACGCGTTTTTGGATTTTTTCTAAATACCAGTATTACAAAAGTTATTAAAGGTGGATACTTTTATCTGAAAAGCACTGTATATCAATTTTAACATGTCAGATTGCATGTCAGAAATAACAGTTAAATACGAAAAGCTTTGCCTTTCCACAGCGCACATTGGCGTTTTACCACAACTTCAACCGCCTCTTATACGAGAAGCGAGAGCGGCGGCGCTATTACGTCGGAGTCCCGGCTATTTGAACGCATTAGCGCTCTTTTCCAGTCACCTGCATCCTGCATTACGACATCCCAAGTCAACCATACGTCACACCGCAACTATGCGACTTTTTTTTTGTATAAAATGAACATTTCAGCTATTTCCAACCGTTTCTTGGATGAAGATTATTTTAGATAATAAAATAACGTATATTTCTTTTTTAATTGAGAAATGTATGGTAAATATTATAATTCCAAGCCACAAAAATAAAATAAAATTTTAGATTTTCCATGACGCGTAGTTGATAATGATATAAAGTCAATAATCTAGTCAATCCGATTATTCTGAACTAATTACCTCTACTACTGTATGTAACCAACAATTCTAGTCCGAACACGAATAATTTGTCTTCGAACTGGTGTCTCCGTCAAATTAGTATCAATCTATATGTCATAATTGCAGAGCTTTCGCGAGAGATTGCTATATACCATGTAATTCCTCCATTGAGTGAATTCCTAACAAGTTTGGTAGAATAGGTGACATATGACTCTGAACACGGGCTCAGAAACGGAATTTATACATAATACAGAATTTGTAACAAACTTTGACGGAACGTTAAGAGAAGAATATAGAACTTACGACATTTAGGAAACTTCTGTATTCATGTATCAAGGTTAACTCTAGTTGCTTTATGAAATAATTGTATACGAATGAGTTACGTATAATTAGAGTTGCAATGGCGTGCCTTTCAATGTTGTTATACAAGATAAAGTTTTTTCCCACCCCATGAATGATCCGTTCATCAAATTTCAAATTTTTCTTTCATATTTTCATCCAAAGATTGAAGTTACAAACCCAAAGTTAAAAAAGTACCAACTATGAATTATTTCTTTGGTGTTTATGATTGTAGTTTAGTCCCAATTAGCCCTGGGAGACGCACGAACGATCTTGTTGGACCATTTTTTTGTTCGTATACGAATTGTTTTCACACTCACAAATGTACGTTTGAAAATTGAGAAATTAGAAATACCTCGACGTACCGTGGACTACAACGTGAAAAAGATGCATCTACCAGGAGCGTAGGTTCAGGACGGCCTCAAAAAACCACAATCACTGAATACTAACGTATTGTTTTGATCAGTAAACGTGATCGACGACTCACACAACAGAGTTAGTAGCTCAGATTAATAAATCTAGCGATCTACCATTGAGAACTACGAAGATGTATTGAAAAATTCTTAGCCTACTATAGAACCAAACAAAATTTCTGTGTCAAAATATTTTATCTTTCTTCTTGCTCTGCAAATCAGACCTCCACAGCTTTTATTACCTCCTCGTTGGAAGAAAATTTACGACCTTTTAAACTTTTTTTCACTTGACGAGATGATGATAGTCGAACGGAGCCAAATCTGTTGAAAAAGGGGGGTGTTCTAGTAATTCAAACCCCAAATCACGAATTTTTTGCATGGCAACATGAGATTTGTATGCAGGGGCGTTGTCCTGCAAAAACAAAACATTTGGATAGCTTTTCGCGTCTTTTCTTTTTAATATTTTCCCGTAGAGTGGTCAGTAATGTCGAATAGTAATCTCCAGTTATTGTTCTACCCTTATCCAAAAAATCAATCATGATTACTCCATGGCAATTCAAAAAAACTGAAGCAAGAACTTTTCCAATAGATCTTTGGACACGAAACTTGGTCTTGGTCTTGGGAGAACCATTTGGTTAATTATATAATGAACGTGTTCGTATGAAATGTTCAGTGCATGGTCTAGGCTAACTAGATATCAATACATCCTCCTATAGTGAAAAGGAGGTTGAGAGAAGCTGGTCTTTTCGTAAGGGTGGCAGTGGAGAACACTAATGTCAAATTCGTTCCATTGAGTCTTCTAAAATGTCTGGTCGGTTAACGTACATCCGACTTAGTAAATGTCCCATCGGAAAAAATCAAGGAAGGTAGGATCAAGTAACCTAGGTGGTTACTCCACGTCATTCAATCCACCAAAGTGGTAATTAATCCACAAAACCTTCGAACACTGAGTGTACCATATTGTTGGTACCAAATGCTGGGATTCTGAAATGACGCTTTTAGAACTTCCATACGAAGAGCCTCCAAATATCTCTCAGTTATTAAATTCACGCGGAAGAATTGAGGATCAATAAATCTTCCACTGACGATTCCTAGCCAACCATTAATTTTTTGTGAGCGCTGGGTGTGTTTTATTTGGTGGAGCCCGGTAGAGACAATTGTGTATATTTACTGTCCGAATTATCTCTTGAGAGTTTGTGAATATGTTGAACTTTGTATGGTTGTAGTTTTTCTTTATTATTGAAGTTAGGGTTGTCTTCTAATGACTTCAGCGTTGTTTAATTCTGATCTTCTAGACTTTGGAGCTTCTTTTACGTTTACTGTCTCATTAAATTTTGCAAAAATACTGCTTATAGTACTTCTAGTGATTGGAAGTGTTTTTTTGATTTCCGAGCTTAGTCTCTGTAAAGTTCGCTCAACTTCCCAAAACATTTTATGTTTACATGGTCTTTATAACATGGTTGGTTAGATGTAGGAGACAACTCAAGTTCGATGATCTATTTGTGGAACAAAAAATAATTATTGATGCTAAGAAACCAATTTTTTATTGTTAAACCCACATAACGAGTGCTTCGCCACGTTTATTACGTAAAGTTTCATTAAAATTATTCATTTTATTTGTTAACTGAAATAATTTTCAACTTTTCTTTCAATAATCAATTATACGAGATAGAATCTTCCTTTCGAAAAATGTCAGTAACAAAGAATTATCGAAATTTCTGATCTTCAACTTTCACAACACGATTTTACTAATCGACTACAACCAATAATTTGTTCGAATTGACAAGTCGCAAATGTTGACATATTAATTTATTTGAAAAAATTTAAATCCGATGTCGACATCATTAAACATTCAATGTACGAGGGTAGTATGTGAAATACGGCCGTACCATCCTTTTCTCGAAAAAGTTCAGGCCATTTTCGACCCCCCATTATTTCGTTTTAGATTAAACTAGAAGCCTTTATTTCTAGTAACCAAGTAAGAATTGTATAAACAAACTATATTCCAAATTTCATTCGATTTGAACCAATAGTCTAAGATTAAGAATTATAAATAGTCAAACTTTCTAATTTTGTCAATTACTGACTGACCGATCATCAAAACTCCACTTCTAGTAGACGTAGAAACTTCAAGTTTTGAATACAATTAGTTTTAAGTGTACAAATCACGGAAAAACTAAAATATTTTGCAATTTCGGCCTAGTAGATGTAATAGGCCGAATATAGGTATAGGGAAATCAATGAGTGTTTTGTCACAACTACTCAGTCCATTTTTCCAGATACACCAACTGTATAAATAACTTTGAATCCCATATGTTAAAGCATACACCATATAAATAGCATTTGCCATAATTATACACAAAAGTAGGGACTAAATCTCAATATTGCGCTGATGGATATCGGTTCTGCAGTATTCACATCCGGTGGCACTTTCGAGAGTTGCAAGTCTGGGCGGGTTACGTCTAATTAATGTCGATTTTGGAAATAATAAAGCGCAGGAATCCTCAATTTGTGAATACAATAGACTAAAAAGCATTTACCGTCAAGACTTGTCAAAAATTATTACATCAAAGTCACCGAGAAAAAACCATAGAGATAGGGAGTGGACTTTGAAAAAAACTGTAACTGAAGCTCAAGAAGTCGTACCGGAAAAGAAAAGAGGAAGACTACCTTACAAAAATAAGGAAAGCTCGTAACACTTCAAGAAAATTCGTTGTTGGTATTTATGGAAAGGTACTGGAAAGGAAAAAAAACGGAGGTCTATCTACAGAAAGGAATGAGATGCCGTCAAAAATAGAAGTTGTAAAAGATAAACGACTCGCAACTCAGTTCTTCTATCGTAAAAAGTTGTGAGATCCTCATAATAACAAGTCGGTTGATTTATTCAGTCCGTACTTAGAGACCTTTTGTCTCAATTTTACGTAATTAGCCAAACTAACAACATCTTATGGTGACCACATTAATATTAAAAATCTTTTATGTTTAAATAAAAGCAATTGACTTGGCCGTAGCATGAAAAGACAATGTAACTCACCAGCAATACTTATTATAGTAAACAAGTTTTGTGTTTGATGAATTATTTTTTTCTGTGATTTCTCCGAATTTAAGCTGCGGCGATTCGAGTGTGAGTGGATGCGTTGTTTGAAAGCACCTTTTTCCTTATCAAGCAACGAAACCTTCTTTAAGATAGTATCCCAAATAAGAATCGGCATCACTTTCCAACTTAATTTAAAATCTTTGCCTTTCAGAGCGGATTCGTCCTTTGAAATCCACTGCATTAACCGTTTTTTTCGTTCCAGGAGTTAAGAATCGGATCCAGGTTTAATGTACAGTTATGAATCGATGCAAAAAATTTGCCTCATTTTGCTTAAAACCCCTCGATAAGGCTTGGGAAATGTTTATTCAAATGCTAATCACTATAAGGCAAATATATCATGAGAATTTCCAACTTATGACGGTCGCCCTGTACCATTTGGTGAAATTTGTCGATGATGTCGCAGTTTTTGATGATGCCTTTTCTATTCCCATCGTATGTTACATCAAGTACTTCATTGCAGTAGCAAAAAAGAGAACTGCTACCCCGTTAGCAGACAGAAACTCCACTAAACATCGATGGAAAAATTATTATTGCCGACGTGTATAATGTTTTCTGGGTTTTCCGAACCTTTCGACAACACATATGACACAGAGGTAACTCGAATGCTGAAGCCTTGATAAAGATCACATAACGAATCGAAACGGTGGGATTTTGGAAAGAAACTTTTAGACAGTTTTATTTTGATTCCTCAACCGAATTAGAAATTTCATACTAAGAAGCCCAATAATATCAAGAATTAAACCATATAAATTTAAAATATTATGACTGGGCGTATGGACAATGGATTGAATAGTACCTAGTCTGGCCATAAAAACTTTGTTCGAAAACGGGTCAAGCAGATTATTTTTGCGGTTGAGGAGTAGGGTACAAAAGTCCGAAGAACGTGATGTCATCGACATTGGCATCCCTAATGACTCGCAATTACAAGGAGAGGATCGTAGCCAGTGACTAGTTTCGACGTTGTTGCGTCTCTTCAGAAAGACGTAACGATTGAAAACACAGCCTGCCGGCGCTGCTACTTGATTCATGTAGTTAAACATTCCTCAGTAGACGTCTTCTGGCGACATCTTCACTTTCAACTGTGAACCATTAATCAAATAGATCTCTGCCGGGTCATTGAGGGTCTTCCTCGTCTTCTTTTATTCTATGGTTGATACATCAACTATTTCTTCGGCCACTTGTCCTGCTCCATCATATCTCTGTACCAGAGCAATTGTTTAGTGTAAATTCTCTTTGAAGTCGTCCTATATCTTCATTTCGTATATGCTCTGTTCTGGATCTGTTCTCCTATCTGTCAGTTACCAGCACTAGCATCCATACGTTAAAATGGGCTCCACTATAACTTTGTATATTTTTGCGTTTAGTTCAATTTTTTCTGACCAAATCAAAGAAATCAATTTACGACGTCGAATAATAGAGTTTCTTCTGGGTCACTCTGAACATCAAATTCAAAATTTGAATAGAGAAAACGATTCCTCGTTAAAAAATAATGGCGGTTTACTTTTTTACTGTTCCATAACCGTATTTTTAATTAACAAACTTTTTGTTGTTGGTACGAATACTTCTAAGAGCCCTCTCGTAATAATTAATAATAATTTGTTTATTCGTCACTTTTGTATGAATATCACGTGTATTGGTAGGTATCTCGTTTAAATATCAAAATTATAAATACCTGTTGCCGTCCTCGAACAAGACTTAATACGCCGTCACTGACAAATCCGCACTGTAATTGGTCGAAACCTTGACTCACCTGAAATAGATTAGATAAAATTATTTAAAGTATTCGTTTCCCAATGCGTTGTTTCAATGTTATTATGATTTATTTGTTTAATTACACTATCAACAATATTTTAAAATAATCATAAAATAGAAAGAACTATGTTTAAATAATTCATATAATGCCCGCCGGGCTCTACATTTATTTTTATAATAATTTGATTATTGTAATTATAGTAGCAGTACAGGCTTTTAAAAATTCATAATTTCTATAGTTGTAACAAAGACGGTGTCATTCCGACAGCCTTAGAATGTTGTGTGGAATTTCTTGACAATAAATTATCAAGAAACGGTTAAGACAAATCTTTCCGAGAATCCACCGAGAATCCGTTAGGTTGTTAAATAGATGACAAATTCGGATACAATACAAGGTCTGGCTATTAAATAACGAAACTGCGCGCCTAGAGGGCGCTCTATACGGGAGTTATGAAGAACGAGTAGTGCGTTGGGTATCTAGATATTTGTCTATGCACGTCCCAAAACACATTTCCGTCACTATCATAGTATTTGTGCAGTAGCGGTTTGAAAGTAACGGACATTAACGGTATCGTGATGACTGAATGGATTCCAGAAGGTCAGACTGTCAATCAGACTTACTATTTGCCAGTTTTGGCAATACTGAGTGAACGAGTTCGTAAAAAACTGTCCGATTTGGCCAGTAAGCGCACTCCAGTGCTCGAACACCCGCCGTACTAACCAGATTTGGCACCGCGCGACTTTTTTTGTTCCCGAAGATAAAATCTGCTTCGAAAGGGACCCGATTTGAATTGTTGGAAGCGGGAAAGCAAAAATAGAGCTCCTAAAGGCACTCACCAAAGAAGACTTCCAGCATTGCTTCGATCAATGGAAAAAACGTATGGAAAGGTGTGTGGCGAGGGGAAGGGGAAGGGATATTTAAGGGTAGCATGAGAATGTAGAATAATTTTCCCTCTTTTTCGTAACCAGTCTAGTTATTTAATAACCAGACCTCGTATCAGATATTCCATCTATCGAATACAATATTTTTCCTTTTATTATCACTAATTTGGAAAACATAACACAAGGAAGCAATAATAAATCTCAAAATGTAACTAAAGCCAAAGAATTTATCGAACGAAATAAACATTACGAAATTTTGTAAACAGATAAATATAATAAAACTGTTAAATATAAAATCAGAAGATTATAATAATAAAATGATGAAATGATAAGACAACTTACAAACAAATTGAACAGAACCCTTCGAATTCATGTTAAAAAATGAAGTAATACTCCCATTCGAGCTTGGGAAAAACTACTTTCCATTTCATCATCGGATACAAAGAAATTGAAAAATCATAATGTAATTTATGGTCTAGCAAAACTGTACAAATCTCTTCCAACATTTATTTCAAGTATTCAAACTCATCTTAACCCATTATCTAATTATTTGAAAAATATTTGGAAATAAATTTCATACCAAAACAAATATATCAAAAAAAAAAAATGAAAGTATACCTGACGAATAGGAATTTATTTCGTTAAATGTAAGGTGTTTACATACAAATGTTTTATAATTGATATATACACTACTGGCCAAAAGTTTTTGCCCACCCCTTAATCCATTCATTAAATTTCGAAATACTAGATTTTAATAAATTCCTCTTTAATATTGCCAAACTAAAGTCGAAACGGTGTCTTACAGGCCGTTATTTGTTTACTTTATACGAGCGCATGTTTATAGTTTTTGTCGGTGAATGCGACAAGTTAAAACTTGTAAGTGTCTGCTGATTTCTAACCGTGAATTATTTCTTCGGTGTTTATTATTGTAGTTCACTTCCAAGTAGCGTTATGAGATGCAAGAACGTGCTGTGATTTATACTTTTTGGACAAAGACATTTTTTGTGAAGTTCGTTCACGAATTGTTTTCGTTCACGCAAATTCAGACTTGTAAGTTTTATAATGGGTGAAACCGATAAACTATCGGTTGAAACTAGTCATGGTACCATTGCTAACGAATTGAAAATCGACATACCGTGGACGACAATGTGAAAAAAACGGTATTGTATCAATCAGTAAACGTGATCGAGGACTCACGAGCCCATAGATAGCAGCTCAGGTCAATGAATCTAGGAATCTTCCTTTGAATCCTTCTACAATGAAGGGGAGATTGGGAGATGCTTGACTCTTTGGATGGACGTTAAAATATAATTATGAGGTTTCAGTGTACCAAAGAAGATAAAAATTGGATGAATGAAGAGCGTGAGAGAGTTTCATAGAATGATGAGACAAAGTTTGGTTATATCAAAGAAAGAACGGAGGTAAGATCCGTGTGTAATCTCGAGCGGAAACTCAGTGATGGTTTGGTGATGTTTTAGAGAAAGGTCGATTGGAGATCTTGGAGAAATTTAAGGGATTTTGAAGAAAGGAGAGTAAAAAAATGTAGTTCGTTCTGGTCAGCGCCTGATCTGCAGATAATTTAATCTTCCGGCATGTCAACGATTCCAAGCATTCCTCGAAGCTGTACGAAGAGGAAGTATGGAAGTTATGATTTTGCCGTTACAAACCTTTTGGGTTGTTTTGGGATAAATTGGACAAGGGAGTCAGGAAGCAATGTCCTACTTCTACTCCATATCTTTGGAACATCCCGAAAAACTAATTGAACCAAGCGAGAGCCAGAGAATTTTCTTTATTCTAACGATAATATTTGATACTGTGAAAGATGAAAATATTTTCCTTTCAACAAAGAATTTAAGTGATTTTAACTATAGACATATACCTTGAAAACCATCCTTCTGGCGTCATGGTTAACATACACGAGACCATCCGCAAAATGTTTAAAATGAAGAAGAAGAAGAAGAAGAAGAAGAAGAAGAAGATGAAGAAGATAACGGTTATAAATTTTTGGTGTCAAGATCAGTGATTAAGAATCCGAACACAAGAACCAGAAAATTGCCAGGCATACAGGTATCAAGCCAATGTAGATTTTCTCGTATTCTTACATAGAAAATTTCGAAATAGATATACAGAAAGGCGATACGCGTGCAGTTGATAAACTATATCCTTAAATCTATATTTTGATGCATTTCTTATTCATGAGAAATATGCCAACAACTACTTCTGATGGTATAAACTGGAAATAAGTTTTTCACAGTTACAACTGACATTTCAGTAGATGTTGAGCTTCTGTATTGCAGAAGATGGTGCAGAATTCGATCAACTGTTTAATTGTACAATTTAAATAAAAAATTCTCGTAGTTCCACAAACAGACGCGCGACTCCGATCCAGTATTGGAGTTCCAGGGCACTGCCATAAAAAGCAGAAAAGCCGTTTTCAACGCTACAGGGTTTCCCAGAGAATTTACTTACTAATTTTCAGAAAAATCAGTTTCCACTCTTAATTTCAACAACCCAAATTTCAATTTTTATAAAATATTATAAAGATTTAGTTTACCTACTTTAATTGTTATTCAATTCTCTAAATTATTTTACGAAATATGATTATTAATAGGCAAATAATAGACAAACTGTATAATAAACAATTCTATTAAGCTTCGAGATAATCATATGCTACTCGACTTATTATTATTTAAAAATAAATTCAAGTAAACTTGTTCAGACTAAAGAATATAAACATGAGACAGTGTTTGTTTGTCTCTGAAATATCTTAAAGATGGATTAGCATAAATTTGAATGCGTTTTATTTGCTTTCAAGCTGATTATTCAACTATTAGCCACTGCATATAAATCGGATGACGTAAATAAGTTACAAATATGTCGAACTGTATAACAAAGAGAGAAAAGAAACAATTATAATAGATAAAGTTCTGAAAAGGTTATTTTGCCGAAATTTTTGCCTCAGATTTCTCAAAATTCTTAATAATATTTACAATTCGTCGTAAAGAAAGATAATTGAACGCGGCGCGTCGACAACAGAGCCCGTTTTTAAGAATTTCTGGTCTTTAACACTGTTGTACGATTTGATAGCGGCGAGTCCAAAAATTGTTGTTGAAATTCGGTAAACATAGTTTCGTAATCCGCGCCTCAGCTAATTTCATATATAACACTCTGTTCCAAATTGGGTAGTATATTGGGCAGACTAAGAGACCCGTTTGTGACCGGATAAAACAGCACATAGCTCATTTAAAATATGACAAAGGGCCTATTCCTTGCAGCCCACTCTATGGTTTACTACTTGAGGAATAAATGTGAAGATTTCCAATAAGAAGGTTTTCCCGTTGAAATTAATATTCCCGAGAAAATGTTTGTTGATGGGAAAATTCAGTATAAAAGAGATAAGACAAAGTTAATAAGTTTTTGTTGACATTCAGTCTCTGAAGACGATAACTTGGTTATCGAAACACGCTTCAGACAGTGTAATTGTTAGTGTTGGTGTAGTGATGGTGTAAACAGTGTGTTCAGTCCAATGATAAATGACTTAAAAAGAGGCTAGCGGCAAACGAAGCTTTGTCTAACCAAGGGCAAGCTTTGACATAAATTAAGAGTAAAATCGGGTTCATGTTTTCGGAACTACACCCACTATACATTTTTTATTGCAACAAAATGAAAACAAAGATAGATAGAAACATTTTTGAAGATCTCTTTAAATAACAAACTCAGTTTAAGCAAAACATTATGTTTGCTTTGGAATTATAACTCTAATTTCCTCCAGACAATTAAATTATTTTGCTCCAATTTGCATGAAGCACCACATTAAGCTCGACCAAATCATTTGGTCGAATTCTTCTTCCCAGAGTGTTCAATAAATGTCAATTGTATTTAAGTCCGAACTGGAAGTTGACCAATTCATAAGGCAATAATTACCTCTTCTAAATATGCATTGACGCTTCTAAAGACGCAAAAACATGGTTATGTACCACGATCCCTTAATAAAACCTGTATCGACCAAAACCAAGTACGGGTCTTGGATCTTACATCAGCCCAAACCATAATTAAGCTTCCTCCGTTTGTACCACATGCTTTCATAATTGAGCCTCATCGATAGCTTATTCTTTCAGTAATTTTGCAGCAATAGTTGTGGTTGTCATCTCCAAATTCTTTCGCGATCGTCTGATGTGGATAATGGATGCAGTCGTCGACAAAGTCCCCATTTATTTTCCCCCACATTTTTCTCTTACTTGCCAGCTCAACTAAAGTTAGACCTTAAACATGATCGTTTTGGTTGATGTTAAATATGCCGCTAATAAACCAAAAGATGGCGCTGAAACGAGAACTCGAGTTAGCTATCTAAAGGATGTGGTTGATCTGGGCTTTGCGCTTCTGGTACATAACAATAGCCACCAACAAATTGCATCATTCATTAGGGTTGAAAGTTATTTTAAGGAAATTCCGATTTAATATCAATTTGGTCTAGATGTCGGTATAATTCTATACACTGAGAACTAAGCTGAGCTTTTAGAATTGAACACTCTGTGAATATTCCATACAATTTTAGAAAATCGTTTCCATCGCATTAGTCGTCGATGTCGGGCTTCGACAATTTATTTACAATCACGTCCAAAGCCATCACCACAACAACAGACGTTTCGAGCTCGTCCTTCGTTTGCTGGGTAAAGGAAAATCTATTACCGTTACGTGATCCCGAACCATAAATTCATATATATGTAGTGTACCTATATATCCGAAAAAGCCCCAGGGAAAATGAAGTATGTCGGTTGGACTACTTGTTTTTTTTCCATTACACTAAACGACAAAACGCTATAAAGAGTCTAGTTTTTTTTTTACCAAATTAATTTTAAGGAATGAGGAAGTTCTGCAACTAATGGAGATAGAATGGTGAGCTTACGGGTTTAACGTGAATAAAGTCTGGTTTTTAGAGGAAGCTTTGTGAGTTATGAATGCATAAAGCAACTACTAAAAAATACTCATTTTCTGAAAAAACCTTCACGATTATCAAACAGAATATAAACATCGAAATGGTAGAAATTTTAGTGAGGATCGCTCAACGTATTTCTTCAGGTAGAAACTTTTCAGATACCGCTCGTATATCTTCTAGCTAAAACGATTGATTTGAAATTGATTCCAGTGTAATTGGAATTAAATAAAACTTTTAAAATAATTTATTAATTGTTTCAATAACAAATAAATATCGGAAAGTTCAAACTTCAATTTCTTATCAAATTGATCAACTGACTTTATTTATTTACTTGTGAATAACGTTCTGTTTCTGATAAAATTAACTATAATTCTGAATTTATTTATAAAATATATCAACAAAACTGTAGTAAGAGAATTGCTTCACTTTCCATGTAAGCGATACGAAATCTTTTGTTTACAAAATATTGACGCTGCAAAAACTACTGCCAACTAATGAACTAAATTAAAAATAACGCGACTCGCACAATAACAAATTAGAAACGTTGAGGAAATAGCGAATATACAAAAATTTAATTTCTTCTCTTTACTTTGTTAATATTTCCAGTATTACACGACCGAATTTGGTTCACTCTTATTTAGAGACCTATAACGAAGTTCTTTATGGACCCAATTTCTTCCTTCACAACTAGAAAACTTTCCTTTCCTTCGATATTTTACTGCCGAATACACAGCAACAAAGACCGAGTAAATGGAAAACTTTTTCCAACTTTTTATTGAATATTGTCGAGCGCAGATTTTCCAAAAGATTAATGAAATTTCACGAAATATTTTATTCACTTTCAACGTCTATACTAATTGTATATTAATTTGGAAAATTTCATTATTCTCTCTTATTCTACACGTTGATTAATGCTTTTCGTCCTCTTCCGATTTCCACCCACCATTTCTCATAGATTTCCAAACCCTCTCATCCAATAGCCAGTCTTACGGAGTATGAACTGCATCTACTTTCTATTTTGATTTTCTGGAGTCTGTTACGGTTGGCTTACTAAAAGTTTCTGTTTGCAATTTGTTCTCTTCGGCATCAGGAAGTGGAGATGGTGTGGTGATATCATCGACTGGACGTTTTGATGCATTCTGAGAGCCAGGAATTACTCCCATAGAACCTTAAGATACTTACTTTTTCCGTAAGTTTCTGTATGTAATTTTTTTACACTTCATTTAGATGTACTATTCAACATTAATTATTAACGGTTGTTTATTTATCCCACCTACTGATTGGCCCTTGAGCTGTAGGGTGGTGTAAGTAACTAAATAAACAAGGTCGCGTATTTATTGAACCGACCTCGTAACTATTAAAACGCTAATATTTTTCCGACTTATTAACCGATTAATATTGATTCCTGCTTTGTTGTATTGTTCAAATTAAAAATTTGTCTTTCTCTTTTCTCTGCAGACTTCATCCCATAAAAAACGCCACCCCGCATGCAGACACGCATTCTAAACAATTCGTATTGGCTTAAAGCCAAAAAGAGACGTATTGCATTTGTGATTTGTGAATATACAAAAATAGTTGCTTGACATTGAAGTTTACGAGGAATACCAAGAATTGTTTTTGTCAAATGTTTTATCAAAATACTTGACGTTTTCTATATTAATAGATTCAAAAAAGGGGGTCTTAGTCATTGTGTAATATTGTGGGAAATTTTTTAAATCGTATTTATTTAATTTCCATGTCCCTTTTAAACTTGCATTGAAATCAAAATATAAGGAACAGTTTCAACTCTCTTAGACCACGTCAGTATAAAACCGTCCTGTGAGAAATATAAACCAAACGAAGTACTTGTTTTCATGTTATTGAATTAATTAACTACTTTTATTCAAAACAGTTCATTATTTATAGAAATAGTAATAATAGACTATTATTATTAGGTTAAGACAATTTGGTAAGTCAATCAAACCTTTTACGAGGGTTGCTACTTAATTTTTGAAATATGGCAACACTGGTGTGAATATGTCAAATCTGACATTGCCATCATAAACTTTGAAATTATTAACTCAGAACGTACTGTTTGAGTTGTTTACAGATACTTAAAACAATTATTTTTGTCAAAAAATGGAATTTGCAACGTAGAACGGTCTATTCTAAATGGTACACCAGCAAAAATCAGGAAAAACAATCGTTCTCCAAGGCGACAATGCGAGCCTCACACATCAGTTCAAACAAAAATTTTTTTGAACAGTCAAAACATCGAATTGATGTTTGCCACCCAATGTATTCGTATTCCCGCAGATCAAAAATTAATTGAGTTGTCAACTTTTCTGTACATCTGAAGAAAAGGTTGATGCGTTCAAATCAAGTGTTTCGGAGGAACCTTGAATCGGAATGGAAAAATGCTTCGCAATTGGTTCCACCGCATTCGAAAATATGTTGATCTTAATGGAGAACATTTTGGAAAACCAAAAAGCCATAAAAAATGACCCGATTTTTGGCAGACAGGAGACGGATTCTTCCACCATGACAATACTCCTACAAACAATCAACTCATTTCAACAATTTTTTGATAAAAATAACACGCGTCTCACTCACCTGAAGTGGTTCGTGTGACTTTTATTATCATGTATTAGATGTACGAGAATATGCTGAAAATTCTTAGCCTACTATAGAACCAAACAAAATTTCAATATCAAAATATTTTATTACTCAATATATTCTCCTCTTAATTGGATACATTTATTACAGCGAACCTGCAACGTCTCTAAACCTTTCAAAAAAAATGTTTCTTCTTGCTATGCAAATCAGACCTCCGCAGCTTTTATTACCTCCTCGTTGGAAGAAAACTTACAATCTTTTAAACTTTGTTTTAGTTGAGGGAACAGATGATAGTCGGACGGAGCCAAATCTGGTGAATAAGGAGGGCGTTCTAGTAATCCAAATCCTAAATCACTCATTTGTGTGCAGGGGCGTTGTCCTGCAAAAACGAAACACCTTTGGATAGCTTTCGCTTTAATTTTTTCCCGTAGAGTTGTCAATAATGTCGAATAGCAATCTCCAGTTATTGTTCTACCATTATCCAAAAAATCAATCTTGATTTCTACATGGCAATTCCAAAAAACTGAAACAAGATTTTTAGATACGAAACTTCTTAGGTCTTGGAGAACCAGAGTGTAGTCATTCCATCGATTGTTGCTTTGTTTCTGGATCGTAGAAATGTACCCAAGTCTCATCCATGCACGATCTTGGCCAACATTCAAATATTTGAGGATCCATTTTGCAGCAATGTTTCTCATGTCCAAATTGACGTGAACTATGTGATGAACTTCAGATATCCGTTTTAGTCCAATTCGATGGTCTGATAGAATCATGTCATGAACTGCATCGATATTTTCGGAGACTGACACAGAAACTGGCCTTCCCGATCGGTCATCAACTTCAATGGAAAATTCACTTCTTTTGAAGCTTGCAGTCCAATTTTTCACGGTCGCATACGAAGGACATTGATCACCAAGGGTATTAAGCATATCTTCGTAAATCTGCTTACCTCTAAATCCTTTTAAATACAGGTAGTACTTGATCATGGCTCATACTCCAATTTTTCGATTTTCACATCTTTTTTCTTTCAATTTATTGCGTAACTCTGCTTTAATTTTTTAGTCGTCAAAATTTACACTGACACATCTACTAAGTTATTATTCGTTGTTATGGTAACGGAATATTTTGTTTATGCATGGAACTGGTCTATGCTAACTAGATATCAATACATCCTTGTAATGTAAAGAGGATAACTTTCATATTATATTTGGGTCCTCCCTCGTATAATAGTGGACATTTTTAGCCTATTTTAACTCAAATATTAACGAGAATATTTAAAAAAAAAAAATACTACGACATCGATGAAGATAACGGTTAACAATTACAAGAATTTGTTAAGAATAGAAATAATTGCATCGACGTAATGGCGGGATACGAGTAACTAACCTTGAATACAACGGACATCAAAAGTGATATTAAGCGTCAAAAAAGTTTCGACGACGAACAACAAACGAGACAAGAGTTCAGTAAACCAAATTCATGGTCAACTAGTTGGCAAGATACGAAGAGAACGAACGGCAAGGGAATCATTATTTGTATATTATCTTACCTGTCTATGTTCTGGTACTCATGGTTTATTGTTAATGATAACTTGAGCATAAATCCGTTGCTTGTTAAGATACGTAAATTATTATACGGTAAATTTGATCCAAATATTATAGTCTATTTTTGTACCTCGCGATAGTAATAAAACTTAATTACTAATGCAAAACTTAGTACGGTCAAATTTAATATTATTACAGAATAATCTAAATATTTTTGTAATTCGTCTCAAATTACACTAAAAGAGACTCGAAAATTAAACATGTGATACATATACGACTATATTTTCGTCTCTAACTCAAAATAAGCAAGATACATTCGAACTACCACAACGTATTCCTACATTATATGAAATAAAGAATGTACAATGTACATTTGAACTACCACAATATAATTCGTCTCTTGAAAACCAAAGTAAATTTGAATTACAATATATTCGTACGTTACAGGAAATAAAAAAAGAACATTTGAACAAACCCTAGGTATGATATAATCTTTCGTTATTGGAAATAAACAAGGTATATTTGAACTACCACTATATAATCATCACTCATTGAAAATGAGCAAGATACATTCGAACTACCCCAATCTATTCCTTCGTTATTGGATATAAAGGTTCGCTTGAACTATTACAGTGTACATTTGATCTACCATCCGTTATTTGAAATAAAAAAGATCCTTTTGCACTACTACACAATATAATCATTCCTTATTGGAAATAAGCAAGGTACTTTTGAATTACCACAATATATTCGTTTGTTATCGAAAATAAGCAATATTCATTTGATCTACCATCCGTTATTTGAAAGAAAAAAGATCCTTTTGCACTACTACACAATATAATCATTCCTTATTGGAAATAAGCAAGGTACTTTTGAAATACCACAATATATTCGTTTGTTATCGAAAATAAGCAATATTCATTTGATCTACCATCCGTTATTTGAAATAAAAAAGATTCTTTTGCACTACTACACAATATAACCATTCCTTATTGGAAATAAGCAAGGTACATTTCAAATACAACAAATATAATCGTCCCTCATTGGAAATAAGCAAGGTACTTTTGAACTACCACAATATATGTTACTGAAAATAAGCGATATTCACCGTCATTTGAAAGAAAAAAGATTCTTTTGAACTACTACACAATATAATTGTCCCTTATTGGAAATAAGCAGGATACATTTCAACTACAACAAATAAAAATGGTCTCTCATTAGAAATAAGCAAGGTACTTTTGAACTACCACGATATAATCTTACATTATTAGAAATAAACAAGATACGTTTGAACTACCGCCGTTACTGATAATATGTAATACACATACATAGCTAAAATTCCAAAATTAGAGCTGATAAAAATCATCTAATTATATTTTTGAAAACATCAACAGCTAAAATGTCTTCAGCAAACTATTCGACAGAAGTTTATCGCCCAGTATGTTAAATTTATAGATTATTCTTCAGGAATGGGTTAAAGCTTCATCGTACCCTATAAATTTTAAACAGCTTGCATGACAACCTCTTTGAATATTTGACCTGGATACAATTCGAGTTGAGGATAAGTTTGTTCGGTTGAAAGGTCGACCACCTTTTTAAAAAAAAATCGATCAAATGTTTATCTAACAAATGGGAAATACAAACAAACTATACCAATAGGACTTAAAGCATCGAATAACCCGCTGTGAATTTTTATCGTAAATAATATTGTTTAACGGAAGGAAATTTTTTCAAATGAATTTATTTTGATAAAAAACCAACAGGGTTCAAGTACTTTATATAAAGAGTTGGGGCAATTTTGGGTACTTGAGGCTTATAGTATTTTAGATTATCTAAGGAAGTGCCTCTACCGTAAGCCCAAAAGTCGTAAATTTATGGCTTATTATTGGGAGGGCATTGTGCAGGGCTGTACTATTATATTATAATACCTGAAATTTTCCTTATAGCTTAAAAAGAAATTCAGAATTTCAAAAAATTTATTTGATTTTAGTACAGGGTATATTTGATTTACATTGTTGGATTTTTATATGATGGGATTGTGGAATTTCAATCTTAAATCTACTAAATGATACACATATTAATGCATAAATACATATATTACATTTTACTTAGTTAGATAAGTTTTTTTTACAGGGTCTAAGCTATTTATATGTGTGTGAATACATCTATATGAGTTCTCAATTTTTTTTCACGTGTTGCACACAGTTTCTCCAGTTTTCAGCGGTTACATTTTTAACTTTTCGTCTTAATCAACACGATCATACTAATATTTAAAGTAAGTGTATTATTGTGGACTATTAGATTTTAATTTATCCCATATCAACTCGATCGTATTGAAAATACAATAATATGGTGGAAGCCGAATAACATCGTGACCTGATTCGTTTGCAATTTTGTCACAAACTTATTCTTTTGAAAAATTTAAACTTTTCACAGTTTCTAACAATTGTTGAACATTATAACTTTCGTAGAAATGGATAATCCCCATGAAATCTTGAAATTACCTATCAATAAATTAATTAAAAATGTTTAAATTAATTTATCTTTATTTGCTCTGAAATTTTTACTAGTTACGTTACTAGTAGTTATTGTGGTCCCCATAATAGATGAGTTTTTTTATTTTTCATGAAATCGTATGATTTATTTTTTAAATATATTTAAAATTCGATTAGATTACATTAACTCACAAATTATGAAGTAAAACTAATATCGCAGTTTGAACATGTCTGAAAGAATACTTTCTCTTATCGTAGTAGTAATCACTCTGAGTGGGATTCTTGAACAAAGCTCAGAAAATTATAACCTATAATATACGATAGATCTCAAGAATCAAGAGTCGATCTAGTCTGAAAGTCATTACATCATCCCCTCACTTTATTCACAATGAGGAAATGACGGTGAGGGAAAGACAAAACAAATCATAACCTAAAAAAATCTCGCCTCTAAAAAAACCTCTGAAAACATACTTAACTACGTCATCAAAATTGATGCCGTGCACCCAGAAAAATCAAAGAATAAATCCCAAATTTTGGCCGCTACAAAAAATCCTTTGTAAAATAAAAAGTTACGTGATTCAATTATTATTATAAAATGACAACAATTCAAAATAAAACATTATATTCTACATAAAAATAAATAAATTCATGCAATTTTATTAAGAAATTTTTTCATTTAATGATGTACTATCCAAAAAAAAGACGAACTAGAGGAAATTTCAAGTCAACAATAGAATCAATGAAATTTGATTAGAAAATTCCATCTAAACCCGTGATTTCCAAATTAGTCCAGGAGGACCAACAGGGATCCAAGAGAAACTCGAAGGATGCCTACGTTGGACGTAACAAAAATAGGTGTACACAATCGTAAGCAAGGGTCGAAGAAAATTTATTTTATTTCGATAGTGAAGTACTAAAATGTTGGTTTAGCTTCTCTCATCAAAATAGATAATATTTTAAGAAGCTCAGCGACTGTTTCTTGTAAAAACTTGCATACTCCATATTTAGTACAACACGTCGTTGCCGCGCCGGCCGTCGTCCCGTCCACAACGCTTGTGGTAAATGTGCTTGTAAGCTTTAATGAACTTTTAAATAAAGTAAAATTGGATAGAGTCACTTTTTTATATTCAGTCACAGCGCAATTAATTAAGTTTTAATCGAAAATTTGTTTAGTTGACTTTAATTTAACTCTATCAAGCAATCAATTTTAACGTTTTTTTTTTCGAAAACTGTTTTGTTTATCGTTGAAACTAAGCCACAACGTAAGTTTCCATAGATAGATCTAATCTTCACTTTTTTCGAAATTTAGAAATTAGTAGTAATGTAACTACAAGTACAGATCAGGTAAAATTTTATGGTTTATGATTCAAACAAACTAATTGAGTAAATTGAACAAGTATGGTTAAAATAATCATATTTAATATACTCATAAGGGGGGAATGGTGTTTGGAAACAGATCATTCCAATTTATCTAAATCTAATTATATTAAATTATTACATTAAACAGGAGTACCGATAGATTCATCATTTTAACCTTGAAATTTGTTTGAATCACTTTAGTCGCCGGACGAGTTTAAAAAAAAATCACCAATGCCAATATCGAAATGATATCGTTGGGTAATTGTGAAAATGAGGACGTTCTGAAGCAACGTTGTACTATTGCTTCAATTACCCGCAAAATATACTTACGAATGACCTTTGCCTGATTATTCTATTAACGCAATACCATACGAGGTTCGTACAAAAATTATGATATATAAATATAAATATTCACATGTTGAATAATAATTAATTTTGAATATAAAATAGAGAATGTGCCAACTCGTGATCTTGGTTGCCATGAAGATTAGACAACTCGTGACGGAAAATTATGCAGCTCGAGATTCTAATTTTGAAATGAACCAAACCTAACCAACTTACATACATCGGTATTGCATTTTGCATTATGTCTTTCTATTTGGTAACACCAAAGATTTGATATCCTGTCACACATATTTGATGTAAGACAAGGGCGTGATCGTGGTTACCACGAAGATTAGACAACTCGTGACGGAAGATCATGCAACTGGAGATTTTAATCATAAAATGAACCTAACCTAACTAATGTATATCGGTATGACACTTTGCTTTATGTCCTACTGAGAGACACCAAAGAATTTTGCCCCTTTTTTGTATCTATGTTTTTTAAAATTAAAATTATTATTTACGAGCAATTTGATACAGCATAAAATTTACTACTAATGCCATTTTCAACTTGTTACAAACACCCACACCACGTATGAAGAATTTATTATTTTATTTTGACAAAGAGTGGTGGCAATATTACGTCCTTGGACTACCTTTTCGTTTACCTGAAATATTCCCGAGTTGGTGCATTCGTGCCGCATTAGTTATGAAATTTTTGCTCCGTATAAAAAAAATTAGTAGTTGTGTTTCAAAAGGGGGACGAATTTCACTCAATTCGACTTTGATCACTAAATGGAAATAAATTACAACTAATCTATTAATCATCGGCCTTGAATATATCGCGAAATAACTACTTTTAACTGCAACCGCAACGGTTCAAGTTTAATTATGAAAATTTATGCTGGTTCATAGTAAACGCGTACACGGAAAATTCAATTGATCCGTTGCGAACTGATAAATCGCTTTATCACGATAAGAGCCTGTCATAAAAATTCATGTTTCATTGTTACTATTTTTTCAAGTCAAAATCATCATAATTACCCACGATTGTTGTATAACGTACCCATTTTACATTAACGTTCAAAAGTTTTCGTCCATTCCATAATCCATTTATTAAATTTCAAAATAATACAATTCAACAAAATTCTTGCTCATATTGTTTTCATTCGTTATATATCACGTAAACTATAGGATGGACTAAAACTTTTGACCGGTAGTGTACGTCTGTTGCCTGACGTTTCCTTATTTTACCTATAATATTATATCGTATTGGTTTTAAAAATTTTATCATATAAATCATTGAATATTTTTAATTCAGCTCTGTACACATGAAAAAAAAATTTGAAAAGTGAATTTTCCTAGATCAGATTCGAACCCGGGACCCGAGGTTGGGAGGCACGGAGCGTCTCTTAGGTAAAATAGTTTCTGAAACAAAGTATATTTGACTCAAACCAGTCAACATTATTTTTTGTTTGCGTGAATTTCCCGGTGTGTTGATATTTTGTGTTAGATTGAATTGAGAAAACTATTAAATATCGATTTTGAAAGATGACATTTCACACCACCGGAAATTAGGGAGATTCTAAAGTTACCTTATCGCTGGAAAATCGAGGAAAATATTATATAACACAGCTATCGTTTAGGGCCATGCTCTCCCTGTCCATTTTGTGCGGGAAATTGGATTTAATCTCAGTATTTGTGATTTTTAGCATTGAGAGAAACTTTATTCAATAAAAACAATAGAAAGCATGCTCAAAGCTTATCGAATCTTTTCCTAAATCATCCTCACACATTTGATTTTCGAAAAAAAATAGATTCACAATAAGAATGTTTCAGAATAATTATTCCTCGAAATATAAGTGATGATTGAAGTTTATTGATCCTTTTTCTCAATAATCGTAGACAATCATTGTTGAAAAAAATTAGATCCCTCAGTACAGGGGTTGTTTTAGAATAATTATTATCTGCTTAGTGAAGATCGCTTCATGTTTCTGTTCTTGTTTTCATAATTTTTACGATCATGACTTGATGGCTTTTTGAGAAATTTATAAAAGGTTGTTAATTTATAATCATAAATTTCTATTAAGGTAAAATCTCGACTCATTTTATTGGAACGATTTTATGAGCTTTTATTATATTTATTCATTTCAATTGGTAATAAAAACAAATTAGATTGATACCGAAACCTTTTTAAATACTTTCAATTTCAATAATCTCTAATCTACTCTAACAAAATGATCTAAAAGACTTTCCTTTTTACCTTATTTATATATATATTTAAATCGATAGTCATAAAACGGCGGATAATGTTTAAGCGTTTCCGCTTTCCAGTAATGGAATATCATCAAATCAAAAGATTGTAACTACTCTTGAAATGAATCTGGTTTAACAATCAATTAATAATTAAGAGTGAAAGTATTTTTTTATGTATCATCAAGAGGATAAATGCAGCAACCAAGTGAATTTATTAAAAGAGGATTTCGATTAAGGGTTCAAATTGACGCCCATCTTCATCAAAGTATCTCAACGGAGAGGCAGTTCCGGCGAAGCATGTCGCAAAGAATTACAAATTATTCTTCAATTGCAAAAAAGCGGTTACACGGGAAAAAATCACAGGGTGTCAGGTCATATGATCGTGCGGGCCACTCAACGAATTCTCAAATGTCTATCCATTCTCCATTCTGCATGAAATGATGGATGTTTGCTAGAGTTGGATCGTTATCCATTTGCCCACGTAAATCATCGAGAATTTCCTAACTTTGGCCAATCACGTGACTCTCAAAAAAAATACGAGACCTCCCGTGTGGATACATGCTTCCAAACACACCCAATGCATGTTTACTTCTTCTTCAATGAAGATGTTAGGATACTGGACGTTTCAGTACACGCAGTTATGACGATTGACTGTACTGTTCAGCTTGAGGTATCGCTCTCAAAATTTCAATCTGCGATCGAATTTATCCTCGTGAAGTGTGAGGAGAAGTCGCGGACGGTAAACGATCGGATATTTGAAGTTTTCCCGATAGCCGCACTGCAGATTGGTTCGGCTGCTGGACTAACGCAAGCGTCACTGTTTCTATATTTTCTTTAATTGTCGCAGATACCCGGAGCCGCGGCGCGTCGACAACAGAGCCTGTTTTCAAGAATTTCTGGTCTCTAACACTATTGAACGATTTGGTAACAGCGAGTTCTCAAACTGTTGTTGAAATTCGGTAAACATAGTTTCGAAATCCGCGTTCGTACGCAAGATACGACGTAATAAAAAAAAAACTATTTCTTGAAGCTTGAACTTGTATCGGTTATTCATTCTGAAAACGCGTCTACTCGACGTGCACGTATTATCATGACGACACAACTATCTGAAGCACGAATATGCTTCTTTTTAAACTTTTTTGACAGAGTTGCCGGACATATGTCAACCTCTGTAGGATAAAATCTCAAAAAGTCCAAGAAAGAGAGCTCAAACAAATACAACTCCTGTGCAGTAAGACGGATCAAGCAACTACGGGAATTCGATTCGGGAGAACCTCGAAAAATTTTGTGAATTTTACTACTTGGGGATATTCGATTTCGCTGAACACGAATATCATGACTGAAAAGGTCGACGAGGCACCTGGTGCCAGGGATGGCCGTCATCTACGTCGTTTACGAGGACACTGAGTAACTAGCTCATTTTAATTATGAAAATTCATTCAATTTTTCAAAAAAATAGTGAAACAATATGTCAATGTCTATTTTTTTATTGTATTATATTTCTGTTTCTTTATTTTCGTCGCCTCTAATTACATTTTCTTTGTTTGCAATTCCCGTGACAGGATATTTTTAAATATTTGATAATAATTGATGCCTGAACAACTTTTGCAAGCGACACTGCAGTATAAATCATTCTTCCTGCACACACATACATTTCCGTTATATCAGTTTGGCACCCGCATATTCATGATGCTCAGTGGACCAGCCAATTGCGTCATTTGCTGATCTTTTAGTTATCTTCGATCAGTGGGATTCACGCCGCACCGACCATCGTCAAGCCACATTTGCACATATCGGTACCTAGCAGGTCAACGACGTCGTGATATTCGTTCAGCGACCACAAAAATCCCCAAGATATATTTATTCGGCAAAGTTTAAAAGGAATTTCCACGGGACTACAGTAGATGTAGATGTGTGCCGCCGTGGGCACCTATTAAGGTCTCTGACAAGCTCAATAACTGCCGTTTTTCAATAACTAAAACTAATCACATAGATAATTACAGCTTGGTTTGCCGTTCAAGAAAATATAATTGCCGATATCGGAGCACGTCTCGGCATCCAGGGACAAAACCGTTTCTACGTATGAAGGCTACAATGATTTCATACTACAAAATGGCTTTTTTCGTTTTACAAAAAAAAAATAATTATCTATGATTGCAGTTTGAATATCCGTAGAAAGGAAAGCAATATTCCAGGGAGTGACCAGCTAACTATGTATGTTTTTTCTCGTTGTCCGACGAACTCCAATTGTATTTTCTTGTACGGCAAATCAAGCGGTAATTATGTTTGCAATTACGACAATAAACGGTAGTTTTTGAGGTGTGAGAATTTTTTTTTTTATTAGCCCGTTAACTCGACCAGTTACCTCATAGACCCATTCTGAGTATTTCAATTTCTACCAATCGAGAAGCACTTTTTAAAATTCATTTCCTCCTGTACAAATTCAATTTTCGTTTTTTTTTCATAATTTTCGTTCAAAAAGTTGTACTATGTACTTTGATGCATCTGTCTGATTCTTCTTCTTCTTCTTCATCATCGTGTTTGCATCAATGGTTGCCTAACTGCTGCTGGGATGATGAAGACCTGCTTTCATACCATCTTGTAGGTGGTCGGTATTTCTTCCTTTGCAATCTTTGCCAACCTGATATTCAGTCCCAATGGTCTCTCTCCATTCCCTTCGCAGATTTCTCGCCCATCTCACTACATCCTGATTTAATCATTTCTCTTGTGGTCAAATAATGTGTGTCTCGCTATTGATATCAGCGTTAGCATTTCAGTAGTTCTGAAAAGCCGCTTAGTTATGATGTTCTCGGCTCTGGTGTCTATCGCGTCTGGTCTCATCCAGGTCTTACATCTTCTCGGTTCTCTGGATACCGTAAAAGATTTGGTTTTCTTCAAGGATATTTGCATGTTAAAAGCTTTCGTTATTTGTTAAAACCTATACAGTAGCCTTTGTAAGTTATCTGAGATTATCACTGCCTTATCAGCATAACGTAGTATTTTTATTTCTTTGTTTACCATCCGATATCCTCTTCCAGATTGCTTTGATCTTTGCTTTGCTAGTCTGATACTAGCCGTCACAGGTGTTCTACTGTTCAGTTTATTTTCAATTCTGATATATGTGTAATTATCGGTGTTCAGGTCTTCGATTCCTTTTTTATGTAGGGGTGAATCTTCCTTCTCTTCAATAGAGTTATTACATCCCTTAATCGTAGCCTATCAAATGCTTGGGTGAGATCGATGATGCACATATGAACTGTCTTATTCTGATCCTTCTTAATGCTCAGAAATGTCTAGGTTTTGTCCTTTTTTGTACTTCATTTCTTCGACTAGAAGTAATAGATTTTATATGCTACGTAATTATGAAAACAAAATCCACCTCAATTACATCCAGAATATCGATAACATTTCATTCTAAGGCAGTAATTTACCAACTCATACGTATATAATTAAACTCAATTTTTTTTTGAACGCAAATTCTCGTTATCCGCTGTACGTGTTTTATCGTTAAAAGTGACACATACTGTGTCAACAGTTTTCCCGTATTTTATTGATTCCCTAGCAGATAAACAGTTACAAACATTTGATAACGAAACACTATTACTAATTTTAGTTTTGACGAATCAAAAATCGAAATATAAAAAATCGTTGTCGCTGCAAATATTTATACATCAAAACATTCAAAAAATAATACGAGAAATGTCTTTAAAAAGTTCCGAGTTGACAGAAAAATAGTTTCCATCACTGGGAAGTAATGTTTTTACAATCGAAAAAATTTTCTATACAAATGGGAGAAGATGAAACTTAAACATTCAATTTTACAAGACATTCCTCGCAGCAACCCCTAATATACTTCTTACACAACCAACTTTTACAATTTTTTGCATTTTCTTTTTTTGGGTATCCTGAACGTCTTCTTCAGCGACACCAGCAAGCCGCATAGCTGAGGCACGTACTACTCTTGAGATACGTTTACCGAGCGCTTTTCGCTTTAGGTTGTCCTGCAGTAATTCTAGCGTCCAAGTCTTTCTGGAATTGTCATCGACATTTAGCGAACCCCCCATTGGGATTGTTCCCTCTGTAGATGACAAATGCATTGCTTGCAGCCAAATTCAATCGATTACAAACTATAACCAACGCTTGGTATTTCTTGCAACATTGTAATGATCTCAGGTTTTCTCATATCACCAGTCTCAACATCAATATCATCGTCTCGGTGCAAAGAGGAAACAGAGAAGACAATTGTCATATCTGCATTGGATGCTAATGATGAAGAGTTTATTTGCCTGTTGATCTTCTGCGTAACTTAGGGGGAGAGGTTCACTGAACAACGCTTTGACGTTGTAAATTACGTCTGGGGCAAATGTTGCAACCTTGGGTATATTTTCTGTAAGGAACATATTCGTACGAGTGCGGGTGAAGACAACCAGGGCAAAATATTTATTAATTTACTAATCGATATTGCACATTACCATTTCAAGAGTTTTAATGAGTCTCAGAGGTACTGTAAATATGAAAATTGAAAAAAAAAAATTATGTAAGAATTTTATGGACTTGTGGACAGCGCCCGTGGAAAGGAGAGTTAACCTTGAAATGTCTAAAATTTTCAACTCCAAATTGAAATTTTTCTTTAACGAGCCGTAAATATCGCTGCTAATAAATTTCTTCGCTAACTTCCACTTCGTTTTTCAGTTAATATTAAAAAAAGGTTAAAAAACATGCAAAACATTTATTATATTAAAAATTTTTCGCTAAAAAATGACTCATTTATCGATGCCTAAGACTATTTTGTATTTATTAATTTCCATTCCCGAGAAGGATATTCCGTGTTGTCCAGAAGAATTGCTAATTAAAAATCACTGGTGACTGGTTTATGATTAATTCTATATTTTTGGAGAAACTCCTATTATCAGCTCATCAAGGTAGAAGTGTCAAATTAACAAAAATCAATAAAAAAATATGCAAAATTTGTAGCTATTTAGTTGTCAAAACTGCGATTTTGTTGCTTAAGCCGTTCGCGAAAAATCGCAATTATTGCTAAATTCATATAAATCTAGCATAAAATTTCGATAAATCAATAAATATCGAGTCTAGTGAACTAGTGAACCAAAATTTGTTGCTGCAAGTAAGTACAACCGAAAATTAGAAAAAAAAAGACGAATTTTTTATACTAGCAGTAATTTTCTTGACACATGCTAGTTTGAACTAGCTGAAGCTTATTCTTCAGGCTCATTTGAACATTGTTCAATGTGTAACAAGTGGAATACAGTGGAATGTACTCGAAAAATTGTTGCTGATCGGAAAGATCGGCCGATTATTAGTTTCCATTTTGTTGCACACTCTTTAAACTCATTTAAACTTTGTTCAATGTAGCAAATCAATTTCCTCAGCACCTTTAATTCAACAAGTCATGTTCTAATAGCATGTACTCGAAAAATTGTTGCTGATCGGAAAGATCGGCCGATTATTAGTTTCCATTTTGTTGCACACTCTTTAAACTCATTTAAACTTTGATCAATGTAGCAAATCAATTTCCTCAGCACCTTTAATTCAACAAGTCACGTTCTAGCTAGCATGTACTCGAAAAATTGTTGTTGATCGGAAAGATCGGCCGATTATTAGTTTCCATTTTGTTGGACACTCTTTAGACTCATTTGAACTTTGTTCAATGCAGCAAATCAATTTCCTCAGCACCTTTAATTCAACAAGTCATGTTCTAGCTAGCATGTACTCGAAAAATTGTTGCTGATCGGAAAGATCGGCCGATTATTAATTTCCATTTTGTTGCACACTCTTTAGACTCATTTGAACTTTGTTCAATGTAGCAAATCAATTTCCTCAGCACCTTTAATTCAACAAGTCATGTTCTAGCTAGTATGTACTCGAAAAATTGTTGCTGATCGGAAAGATCGGCCGATTATTAGTTTCCATTTTGTTGCACACTCTTTATACTCATTTGAACTTTGTTCAATGTAGCAAATCAATTTCCTCAGCACCTTTAATTCAACAAGTCATGTTCTAGCTAGCATGTACTCGAAAAATTGTTGCTGATCGGAAAGATCGGCCGATTATTAATTTCCATTTTGTTGCACACTCTTTAGACTCATTTGAACTTTGTTCAATGTAGCAAATCAATTTCCTCAGCACCTTTAATTCAACAAGTCATGTTCTAGCTAGCATGTACTCGAAAAATTGTTGCTGATCGGAAAGATCGGCCGATTATTAATTTCCATTTTGTTGCACACTCTTTAGACTCATTTGAACTTTGTTCAATGTAGCAAATCAATTTCCTCAGCACCTTTAATTCAACAAGTCACGTTCTAGCTAGCATGTACTCGAAAAATTGTTGCTGATCGGAAAGATCGGCCGATTATTAATTTCCATTTTGTTGCACACTCTTTAAACTCATTTAAACTTTGTTCAATGTAGCAAATCAATTTCCTCAGCACCTTTAATTCAACAAGTCACGTTCTAGCTAGCATGTACTCGAAAAATTGTTGCTGATCGGAAAGATCGGCCGATTATTAATTTCCATTTTGTTGCACACTCTTTAGACTCATTTGAACTTTGTTCAATGTAGCAAATCAATTTCCTCAGCACCTTTAATTCAACAAGTCACGTTCTAGCTAGCATGTACTCGAAAAATTGTTGCTGATCGGAAAGATCGGCCGATTATTAGTTTCCATTTTGTTGCACACTCTTTAGACTCATTTGAACTTTATTCAATGTAGCAAATCAATTTCCTCAGCACCTTTAATTCAACAAGTCACGTTCTAGCTAGCATGTACTCGAAAAATTGTTGCTGATCGGAAAGATCGGCCGATTATTAGTTTCCATTTTGTTGCACACTCTTTAAACTCATTTGAACTTTGTTCAATGTAGCAAATCAATTTCCTCAGCACCTTTAATTCAACAAGTCATGTTCTAGCTAGCATGTACTCGAAAAATTGTTGCTGATCGGAAAGATCGGCCGATTATTAATTTCCATTTTGTTGCACACTCTTTAGACTCATTTGAACTTTGTTCAATGTAGCAAATCAATTTCCTCAGCACCTTTAATTCAACAAGTCATGTTCTAGCTAGCATGTACTCGAAAAATTGTTGCTGATCGGAAAGATCGGCCGATTATTAATTTCCATTTTGTTGCACACTCTTTAGACTCATTTGAACTTTGTTCAATGTAGCAAATCAATTTCCTCAGCACCTTTAATTCAACAAGTCATGTTCTAGCTAGCATGTACTCGAAAAATTGTTGCTGATCGGAAAGATCGGCCGATTATTAATTTCCATTTTGTTGCACACTCTTTAGACTCATTTGAACTTTGTTCAATGTAGGAACTAAATCTTCTCTCCATTTTCCGTGTTGTAACTCGATTTGTAAATCTAGTAAATCGAGTTCAAGCTAGCATGTGCCAAGAAAATTACTGCTAGTATAAAAAATTCATCCGGTCTTTTTTCCCTCTAATTTTCGGTAGTACTTACTTGCAGCAACAAATTTTGGTTCCCTAGTTGACTTGATATTTATAAATTTATCGAAATTTTATGCTAGCTTTATATGAATTTAGCAGTAATTGCGATTTTTGGCTTAAGCAACAAAATCGCGGTTTCAGCAACTGAATAGCAACAAATTTAGCATATTGTTTTGTTGATTTTTGCTAAATTGACGCTGCTACCTTGATAGAGCTCCTCTAGTCTTATTATGTACGTTATAAAAATCTATCGCTATCAAAATTCCCCATACATTCAACCCCGCAACACCGACATATTCAACATATAATAAATACCATCTTAAAATAGTCGGCCGTAGCAAAACGGGCCTCGAATTTCCTTCCCAACGCACATAAACTACGGTTCCACCATCCGGGCGAGAAGAAAAGAAAAACAAAAACTATACAGGGGCAACAACATCGGTTCATAACGATGGCGGCAACAGCGCAACGAAACGCCACAAATACCGACGTTTGCAGATATGGGAGAAGGATGAGTTGAGGAGTAGCAACACCATAATTTTATATCTATTTCGATAATTTCTATGTGCTTCTATTAAAAATAAACGGTACTTTTTACCAAGAAAAATGAGAAATTAATGATGAAACGTTATTTGTAATCAAGTAAAAAATAATTGATCCCCAATTTTATCTTCGAAAAAAAAAAATACAAAATAGTATCAAAAGTTTCTTCATTGTTTAAACGTAGTTCTTGTAACAACACATCACCCAATAAGTCATACGACTAAGAAAAACACATTTTTTGTCAAAAATCGATTTCATTCGATTAACAATCATTTAAACGCTTGTCGAACTTCTCGAAGCCGTATTTGTAGGAGGATTTGTCTTTTGCCTCAAAATAGACTTCAGTTTCAGCAATTGCTCCTCCATTTGAGTTGAACGAACATTATTTTAAGATCAGCGAATAGCCAGTAGTCACTAGAGACCATATCAGGGCTATACGGTGGATAAGGAAGCAATTCGGAGTGTAATTCGTTCAATTTAACTATCGACCGTGAATCGGTGATTTGTTTTGGTGAAACGGTGTTTTTTTCTTCGACATATGAGGCCGTTTTTCCTTAATTTTTGCCTTCAAATGATTCAACAAGCCTATGTAGCATTCGTTATTGATTGTTTCTTCCATTTGGAGGTGGACGATGAAGAATATTCCCTGCGCGCCCCAAAATACTGAAGCCATAACCTTCGCAGCTGACTGTTGTGTCTTTGGACGTGGTTCACCGGCTGCAGTCTACTCAGATGATGATCGTTTCGATTCCGGAATGAAGTGATGGATCCATGTTTCATCCATTGCCACATATCGACGCAAAAAACGTGATTTGTTACGTATGAAAATGTTCTGAATCATCAACACGTTGTTGTTTTTGATCGACTGTGAGTAAACGCGGCACCCACTTTGAAAAAAGCTTTCTCGTGTCTGCACCCACTGCCTTCTAATATCTTTACGGCCTCAACTATCGCACACAAACTCAATTTCAATGGATTTTTTAAATGTTTTCTGGGGTAATAACATCAATTCGACGACCAAAACGTTTCTCATCATCGGTACCACGTTTAAATTCAGTAAACCAATAAGAAATGGTTCTTTTCGATTGAGAAGAGTCCGGATAACACTTTTGAAGCAATTGCTGAGTTTGCACAGATTTTTCTTTATCCAGAAGCAATGATAAATTAACATACAAAATTGTTTTGAATCTATTATTTTGAAAATAACAAAAGTAGCTTTACTTAAATGGCGGTCATTTTTTTCCGACTAATCGAAATGTCATCTTGACAGTTGGTACTTCATAAACGTCATAAAGATTTGACAAGGGCAGCGCCATCTGTGTGTCAGTCACACGACTTATTGAA
The DNA here is from genome assembly GCF_026230105.1 of Diorhabda sublineata. Classification (NCBI taxonomy): domain Eukaryota; kingdom Metazoa; phylum Arthropoda; class Insecta; order Coleoptera; family Chrysomelidae; genus Diorhabda; species Diorhabda sublineata. The sequence continues at coordinate 4,377,017 of NC_079474.1, read as the reverse complement.
TGATGTTATATGTGAAATGCAGTATATATAGTAAACATTGAAACTACTACTGATTTCAACAATTAACAAGAAAATAAGAAATGGCGGTGTTTAGGATAATTGAATGAAATTGTTAACACACACCAATTACTCAATTTCAAGTTATGTTTTTGTTATGGTGGAGAAAAAATTATATCATCTCAATGTCGACGAAGAATAGAATTTTTAATCGCGGTTTACGCAAAACACAATTGTTCATTAAAATTAGAATAATCATCGAATAATTGCGTTTAAAAAACGTCAGATCGTTATCAAAACACAAGGTCGTTCGACTGCTATTTCGGTCTGTGGTTGAGGTAATATTTTTCGCAACAGGAAGTTTGAAAGATAAAATTAACGGCGGGACACCTCAAGTTATTATTTTTAATTTGGCAAAACTTTAGTCAGTCATTCAAAATCGAGTAGATTCTGTAAAACAAAAATGATTTAGGGAACGGGAACATGAAAGACGCCATAATAAAAAGATTCTAGGAAACGATGGCGCGTTCACAGAAAGAAAGTCTAGGAAGGGAATTTGCCGAGTAGAGTTTAGAAACTGAGAAATCAATGACCAATCACAAAAATTTGAATGAATGAAATATGAAGAGAAATTAAAAAACTTGGAATGAGGAATAATCATTAAAAAGGAGTTCTTCGAAATAAGAACGCAATAATATAAAATAAAACCAAAAAACAATAAAGAAAGGGAGGAAAAAAGACACTAGATATAAAAAGTTGATAAAAAAAGAGGAAGTCATAGAAAAATATATGAAAGGAAGAAGAGGAAGGAAGAGAAAGGAATTTCAGGAAAAGGGAAAACAATTATGAAAAATCTGAGAAGCAAAGATATAATAGTAATTGAGAAAAGAGTCTAAAAAACGCGACAGCGGAGTCTAAGTGATGAAGGAGCAGTCATAGAAAAGGTATCTAGGAAAGAAAGAAACAATTAAAGAAAGGGAAAATTGTCTTTAGAAAATTTGCGAAAGGAGGACACAATAATAATTAAAAAAAGATAACAGAGTCGAGGTTATGGGGGAGCCGTCATATAAAGAGTGTCTAGAAAGAGGAAGCCAGAAAAAAGTCTAGAAAAGAAGGAAGCATTTCAGGACAGAATCATGGAAAAGTGTCTAGGAAGGACACAGAGTCCGGGAAAGGATGATGTAATAATATAAACACAACACAGGGCACAATAACATGAAGAGTCTAGTAGTAAACGAGGCAGCAGTAATAGAAAAAATCATAGAAAAAAAAAGAGTTTTGGAAGGAGCAGTCATAGGAAACAGTCTAAGGAAAGAGTACTTGTAGAAAGGGAAGGCACGTCGTATAAAGAGTTTAGAAAGAGAAAAAACAGCTGTAGAAAGGATGATCAGGGCAGTCTTTGGAAGAGTATAAGAAGGAAAGGTGTTATGTCAGAAAACGAGGTTAGGAAGGTAAAGAGCAGTCTTAGAAACTAGGAATCTAGGAAAGGTAGATACAATTATAGGAAGGAAGCTAAAGAAATGGTGAAAAGAATCATAAAAAGTATGCGAAAGGAGGATACCTACAATAATAATAGTCTAGAAAACGAGACAGCAGAGTCAAAGTGATTGATGAGAAAAAGGAATCTAGGAAAGGAAGGACCAATTATAGAAAGGAGCTTTAGGAAGGGAGAAAACAACCACAAAAAAATCTGGGAAATGAGGACATAATAATAATTGAGAAAAGAATATAAGAAACGACAGTTGCAAAGTTTAGTTAATGAGGGAGAAAGAGTGTAAAAAAGTATAGAAAAGAAGGAATCACTCATAAAAGCATTTTAGGAAAAAGTGTCTAAGAAGGACACGGTGTCAGGGAAAGGAACAATCTAGTAAATCAAACAGCAATCAAATAAAAAATCATCGAAATAAAGAGTATTGGAAGGAATAGTCATAAAAACAGTCTATGGAAAAGGGCACCTGTAGAAAGAGTCTAAGAAGAGAAGGGTTAGTCGTGGAAAAAGTCTAGGAAGGGAGAGGACACTTGTAGAAAGGGTCTCAGAAGGGCAGACTCAAGAAGAGCCTAAGAAGGAGAAGATCAGTCTTAGAAACTGAATCTGGAAAAGAACGATGAAATGAATGAACAGGAGGACACGATAATATAAAGAATCTAGAGGGAATAGCATCAATAGAAAAAAATACCACAGAAAAAGTCTGAGATTCCAGAAAAGTAGGGGCAGTCTTAAAAAGAGTCTGAGAGGGAAAGGGGTTATCTTAGAATGAGATTCTAAGAAAAACTGTTATGGAGGGAAACTGAGTCTGGAAAAAAACGAAGAAATAATTAAAACTGAAAGGCCCAACAGACAAGGAGTCTAAAAACGGAGTTAGCAGTCACATATAGAATTTAGGAGGGAAACTCTAGGAAAGAAGTGTATAAAGGAGGCAGTCACAGAAAAAACCTGGGAAATAAGCACACAATAATGTCAAGAATGTAGTAATCAAATGCGCAGTCGTACAAATAGTCTGGAAAGGAAAGACGCAGTTATCGAAAATTATGAAAAACGGTGATAAAATTATTTAAAAAATAATTACGGAAACGCGGAGTTATAATAATAAAATCTAGAGCAAGCCTGACTAAAAGAGGACGCAATAAGAAGTTTATGAAATTTATTCTGACCAAGAAACATGTGTATAAATTTGAGATTATATCCCAATGGACGCGAACAGAAAAATACCAAATTTGAGTTCCCATTCCAATTTCCTTCATAACGATTCTGTCAGTGGTCAATATTCTGTTCATAATTCCTATACATCGCAAGGAAATTTTGTTTTAATAAAAAAAAAAACAGTCTCAGAAAATTTTAAATACAATAAAACGTAAAAGTATCGACCACCATCGCATGTGAATTTATTATACAATTAATTATACCCAACATGAATTATTCCGCAAATACGACACTGCACTATTAAACGAAGAGAAAAATTTTACTAGAATGTGTAGCTCAAGATAGCGACGAGACGTCTCGTTCCGAGGTAAACAACACACGAGACGAATACAAAAAAAAAAAAAAAAAAAGAATAAAACCAAACCAATACGGACAGACGGTCGTGCCTCGTACCCACCTTGAGAATAAACTCTACCTGTCAAAGAAACGAACGCCAAACCTGTTGCACCAATTATTATAAAATGAAATAAAATTTTAGAACCCGTAGGTAGGAAAATCACAAATTATTTCTTATTCATATTGCAATTATCTAGAAAAAAAAACGGTCTACGCAATCAGACAAAATTCAACATTATGCTTTATCTTTCAGGTGCATAGAACACACCCCTTTTCGGTACATAAACAAACAACCAAAGGTATCATCATATATATATATATATATTGTTTACCATGTCGGGTCCCATTTCTTTCATATCCTATTAAAATGACATTATTCCTTTAATGCACTTTGTCACAAATTTATTTTATTTTCTTTGTATATTATCGGCACTGGCGAATGATGCACCACAAAAACAAAAACACAACCGGCGTCTTCCCCGGTTCACTATTATCCGCTGTTAGAGGTGCGGCATTCAGCGTCAGACTGAACTTAACAAAGAACCAACGATATTGACGCGCCTGCGCGACGCTGCAATGCGAGAGTGTATTTGACCGGCTCTCGCAGCAGGCGACGGGTTTTCGCTTCTTCGAGAGCTCGTATATTGAGGATAGAGGTGCGTAACAGCGTTGCCATATTCAACAAATAATTCTTCTCGATATTATTACTTGGAAGTAATTGATGTTATAACTTTTGTTTTCTTTAACCGTTTCTATCTAGTGGCGGGTTACAACATTTTTAATAGTTTCATAAGATAACAGTAGGCTCAAAGTTAATAGAGCCAAATCCGCTGCGCATTTCATTGGTAGCGCCTCAAAAGTTACAGAAAAATAAGTTTTTGTCATTCATGTCTAAAATCATATTGATCTTGAACTTCTGTAGGTTCTAGTGCATTGGTAGATGATTTCATTAACTTGCACTTCTCCAAAGAAATGAGTCCCGATAAATGGGGGTCTGCAGGCTAGCTCGGTGTTCATGAGCCACGTCTGCCTGTCGCGTAAATCTTGCAAATACTGTTCGTGGTGGTGGATTACGCTGGACAGCTCGGAAGAGCATCAATCGTGATAGTATCGGTAAAAAAGAGTCAGATCGGAGACCTTTCTTCTATGCTCTAAGCTGTCCAAGTGTCTGGTCAACTCTGGATTACCTATAGGTCGAACTGCTTTCTCCTAGAACATCTTCAAGGTACGCTTGGGAGTCGAGATCTAAATATGTGAGCAATATGCTAAAGTTGGACGAGTCTTGCCTTGTAGAGGATTATAAGGTGTTATGGGGTATATAGCTTCTTGGTTTTAGAGGTTTTTTGAAATTGCCTTGGCAAAATCGCCACGTGTCTCTGTCAGAACATATTGCTTTCAACTGCAACACCCAACAAGCGAATTTACGGTGAAGGTGATATTTTATGTCCAGGCAGGACCGAATCCTGAGCAGCACTGCCAGATTTCTTTATATAAAATGGCAGATTGCTTCCACCCCATTCCAGAATGTTTTCAAGATCGGTATTGATGATGGTGATAGTTTTGATAAGTAGATCGTTGATGTACAGGGAAGATGCATCCCTGGGGAACGCCAGCGTTGACCTCTGAGCTGTGTACATCTATAGCGAACCGGATGGATCAGTCTTTGAGAAAGCTACTAAACTAAGTGGAGACGACAAACCGTACGATATTCATGTATTCAGAAAGTTGTAATGCCAAACCCTGTCAAAAGCTTTCGATATGTCAAGTGCGATTGCTCTGGATTCTCCATATTTCTCTATACCTCCAGTTTCTACGTTAGTAACATAAGCCAGCAGGTCCCTGGTTGATCTACCCTGATTAAGTAGCTCAAAGTTATCAATTATTTTCGCCAAGTCACCTTTGGAAGTTAACTGACAGTTGAATCGCCGAATCACGCAAATGTGTTAATTCTCCCGAATTATTTTGTTATATACTTCTAAAAGTCAACACATTTATTTAAGAAGTGTTATCGTGCAAATTTCAACCTGGATATTCGCAAAAACGATAAATGTGCCGCACATCTGCTACACCTTATGTCACAAAAATTAGACTTGTTGGTTTAATGGACTATATTCCGCAATGCCTTTTGGTAAACCAGTGATATGCGACTGTTATTTTTGCTTGACTTATATCAAAGACTCCTCGAAGAAATCGAACCATACGGTAAAATATCAGGAGATGTCTTCTGTAATAAAAACAATCCCCCATTCGGAAGAAGTTTCTGTACCTTCTCCAGTTTATGGTGTTGAAGAAAGTTCGAGCAGTTGTGAATACGAAGAAATGGAAACAGAATGCACAGCTCCTGTTAGTCCTCAAGCATCGCATTTGATTAATCAATTAGAGCTTGATGATTTGGATTTGTCTAAAGAAAAAGTTGAAGTGTTAAGTTCAAGACTGAAACATTGAAATCTGTTCAAGACGGGAGTTAAAGTTACCGTGTACCGTAAACGTCACAGCTCATATGTTGATTTGTTTCCTAGAGGACTTAGTATACTGTAATGATATTGAGGACTTGATGTTAAAACTGGGTTATGAACATAGGTCAGAGGAATGGAGAATTGATTCCTCAAAGTCTTTTAGCTTAAAAGAAACATCCATTATAATAGTGTTAAAAAAGATAGAATACAGCAAACACCAATGGTTTAGCTGTTCAGTTTTGGAAAATGTTGCATTGGGCTTAGGCTACAAACTGGCTACACGAAATATTGTTGCTTCTAACGCAAGTGGAAGAGCCAATAGATAAATTAACAAGAACTGTTTACGTTCCTGGGCAAAAAAATGTAAAAAATGAATGGTTGGCGCACCAAATTAAGGTTAATCAGGAATTTTGTAAAAGCCATGGACAAAAGCAGAACTAGTTTCAAATTTTTAAAACAAAAACTTCCTTCTTTGAGGGCAGCTACCTACCACAAAAACAACCACCAGTTTGGATTGTCTTAGTCTTGGAGTGTTTCTGCAGTAAGACTCCATCTGTTTCTTTTGCCGTTCGTTATCGATGTGGCATCTCGTGAAGCCACAGAAGGGTTCCGGTCCAAGGTATGGAGTCGCTGCCCCTCTATCCGCTTCCTCATTTCCTGGTTTACCACATTACTTTGTTAGCAAGTACTTTTAGAAAATGTTTACACTCCCACGCCAGTTTGTATGTGCACTTAAAAGCTTTCGGGCCGCTTGGCTATTTGAGAGAATGTAGATGTGCTTTTTAAAGCAGTTTCTATCCAAACACTCATAGTACATTTGTTGATTGCTACCAACTCTACCTAGAAAATGGCGAATTATATTTCTAGAGGTATGTATGGCTTGCATTTTGGTCCAGAAATGTCCAGTCCGCTAGCCTCGAAACGTCTGTGTACTAAAGAGATACAGTTTAAGCTTGCGGAAGATTTTTATCGATCCATGATTGGCTACCGTTAGTTATCAGTTCGAAGAAGTATCTTTATCCAACATCCCAATCTTGCACCTAGTTATTATAGCAACACGGCGTTTTCAAAACAACGAAAAGCTAATATAAACATGCATTTCCTTCTCCAGTAATTGCTACTTGTACAAATAAACCCTCTCCCTAAAACTACAACGCATAATAGGTCCATAAACACAAAAAATATTTTGATAAAGCACCTAGAACAATATGTAAAGAGTATTTGGCAACATCGCCACCTAAACTACTTGACAGTCAGAGTAAAAGCTCTACCAAAGACACGTACAAGAGCCGACTACCGACTTTTATTAGTGAAGACAGCAGAAAGTTTAATAGGTATAGATAGACATATCACTTTTTTCCTTGTCTTGCTTCTGTACCATTATAATTTCTCTCCATCCGGTGAGGACTCGAAATGGTCAAACGTTTAAATGAATCGTCGCCAGCGCGTTCTATACGGAGTGAATCAAAATCATAACTGAATAACAGAATATGATGTCTAAGCGGTTGTTTATGCGTTCCAAGAAACGATAAAATAAAAATCGATAATTACGTATTGGATAATTTCTGTGTCGGAGATTTGAGTGGAAAATCGTTAGCGTCTAATGGGAGCCTCCTTGAAGAAACAATTATTTGACGCGACGACTGCCAATTAGAAATAAATAAGGAAATCGATGGAATATTGAAATGTTCTCGTAACGGATTGAAATCCCATAATTACTTCTACTTATTCGATTAGATTAACAAATGAGTTATCGATGTATACAGAGTGATCAAAAAATAGACAAAAAATAGTGAGCAGATTTGAACTGCACATTATAAAGGTCTAGGAAGAACTCAGGCAGTCTTCAGAAGAATAAAAGAAGGAAAGGTGTTATCATAGAAAGAGTTTAGAAAGGAAAAGAACTGTTATTAAAAGTGTATAGGAAATGAAAGTAGTTATACAAAGAAACAGAAAAAGTCTTAGGGAGGACAGAAAGGGGACAGACGTAGAAAGGGCCTTTGATTGGGAAAGTCTCTAAAAAAATGTAAGAAAAATATAGAAAAAGTGTTTATGAATGAAACGAAATCTAATGAACGAGGCAGCACCCATAGGAAAAATGAGTATTAGAAGGGACAGCCATGAAAACAAGTCTTGAAAGAGGGCAGACATAAAAACAGGCCTTGAAAGGGCAGACAAAATGAGTTTAAAAAAGTACAAAACGTTCGTAGAAAGGGTCCTTGATTGAAAAAGTCTTTAAGAAAAGTGAAGCACAGTCATAGAAAAAGTATTTATGGATTAAACGAAATCTAATAAACGAGTCAGCACCCATAGAAAAAAGAAAAACTATTAGAAGGGACAAACAGGTCTTGAAAGAGGGCAGGCATGGAAAGAGTCTTAAAAGATAAGAACCGCTCTTAAAAATGAGCTATGATTGAAGAAGACTGACTCTAGGAAGAGAGAGAGCAGACATAGAAAAAATCTTCAAGGTAAGAAACGTTCGTAGATAAGGGCTATAATTGGAAAAACTCTAGGAAGAGAAGGGATGGAAAAAATCGGAATCTAGTTAACGAGCCAGCAGTCATAGAAAAAAAAAGTCTTAGAAGAGATAGTTAAAGAAAAAGTGATTTGAAAGTGAACAGATATAGAAAGAGTCTTAAAAGGTAAGAAATCTTGAAACGTACAGGAAAAAATGAGTCTTGGAAAGGGGCAAACATAAAAAAAATAATAACAGATTGGTTTGCTATAATTACTTCTGCTTATTCGGCTGAATTAAATGAATTATTGATGTATACAAGGTGATTAACTACCCGTTATTTGCAAATATAATAAACAGATTTGAACTGCACCATAAGGTACTCTGCGCGGTCTTTCGATGACCTACGATATAATCCCGGCGGTATAGGATGAGTTAAACGAAGTTGGTTCGCTACATTCAATCTAGAACAACGCATAATATAACGTGAGTTAGGTCTCAATCAAAAAGCTTGTTTTCGCGACTCTACGAAATGTCTGGGTCTTTAGGACGATTAGAAATAAATAACAATATACTATAATATGTAATTTCGTGCGGTATGAAAGTTTTTTTCAACTAAAACGTAGACCATTACTATATTATATAAATTTACTCAAGATAGTGATGCCAAAAATGATTAGATTTGTGGTTATAAACAAAAAAATGCATTAAATTGTTTTGGAGCTTGGAAGGAAATAGGAAACTTCGATTTAAAGCACAATTGTCAGCACGAAGATTCGAGAATGACGCCAAAACTTTCACAACTTTTTATTTTTTCATATTCATTTCAACTTTTTCTAAGTACTAGACCTTTAATTGAAAATATTGAAAGGTTTCGTATATGATGAAAGGATAAATATTTTCAATACAATATGAAACCGGAAGAAATTTCATGGAATGATACAAAGCGACGTAAATTCAAATTAGTTGGGATCTATCATCGTAGATCAGTTTATTCAAATACGACGAGTGACCGAAAAGACTATATGAAGAAAAATAGAGCGTACCCAATAGAAAAAAATACAGAGTAGTTAATTTAGAGCAATCGGGAGAAAAACAACCTACAATGGAGAATGGAGCGACGGGGTTTCGCCCCTTTTGCGCCCCCTTTCACGATTTATCGATTAAACGTCACCGCTGCCAAACGATATTTTGTTGTTCACGGTTAACTGGCTTTCATTTTGATATTAAACAGTTCGCGAATTCGATTAGAAACATGGGCGGAACTTTTAAACTTTTAACAGCAATTAATATTATCTTATATGGTGCTTTTTTCTTCAAATCACCTTTTTGGAAGATAATGATGCTTCAAATATCAATAACTTATAGACTTTGTAGCTTTCTCTGTCTAATAGAATATTTCGATTGTTCAAATTTTTTTAGAACGCGCCCGTTTTTTCTCAAAATAGAACCTTCGAAACAGACTAGTATATAAGACGTCTGAAAATCGGGAAAATAGTTTTTATATAATATAGGTTGCAGTTTATCACCGACATGTATATGTAGGTATATAGAAATTTGGGGTCTCGTATACACTGCGACGCAAAGGATCTATTGTGTCCGCCTTACTTGCTGCGATACTGGAGAACCCAGTGTTTACAGCTGATCCATCAATCCTACTCCTTTTGAAAAGTCTAGAATGTGGAATGGCTATAATTGTAGTATAGGTCTCTGGAGTTTCTTAGTGTTTAACACTCCGAGAGAATGTGGATTGAAGTTTCTTTCTGTGTGCAACAAAACCTTCACGCTGCATTATCTTCTAAGTCTATCCATCTTAAAGTGTCCATTGAAGCGACAGATAGGACTCCTGTAAGTATTCGTAGATTGTCTTGCCTGTCTCAGCCCCTGTAGGTTGCTTCTATCTACCTTCTTTTCCAATGCTTTTTCCATTATTCCGTAGCTGATACTACAGAAGGGCTTGTCTGCCTCCGTTTTAGCGAGCTTATCAGCTATTTCATTCCCCTTAGATTCGGTGTGACCCGGAATCCATCGTACGGTAATTTTATTTTTCTTGGCAATCCCAAATGAGTTTCGATTTTATGATATTGGAGCTTAGATCTCGAATGGCTGCTTGACTATCGGACAGGATGATGAACTCCTGTTTGGGATAGTTCCTCTCTAGATTGAACTGAATACATTTTTCAATTGCATAGATTTCTGCTTGAAAAAAGTGTTTGGTTCTGGATCCGTACACTCCTATTGCAGTTCCGACTGCTGTTTTTGATCCTTATACCATTTAATGGTATTTCTGCTCATTTCTTGTATGGTGTTTTGCTAAACTTGCAACGTCCTGAGGCATGTCTCAGGGTTGGTCATTATTTAGGGATGGTTTTTCTTTGATGATTCCGTCTCTGAACATTCTAAGTGATGTTTTCTCTGCCACGCTTTCCATTACTATGTGGAGAGGTAGGAGACTACTTGAGAAGATCGTGTAGGATATCCAGATTAGCGCATATACGAAATGAAGATATAGGACGGAGTATAAGGAATCAGGCGGCCGAAAAAAGCATTGATGTATCAAGTGCAGAATAGACTAAGGCGAGGAAGACCTTCAAGGACCTGGAAGGGATGGATTGAACAGACCATGAGAGACAGAGCTATCCAGGAAAACGAGTGGATAGATAGAAAACTGTGATTTACGAAATGCGGAAAAGAAACTGTAGGGGATCTCAATAAAAACTAACGATTACTCACAAATCACGAGTATTAAATATAAATTAATTATATAGTGTATTTACAATATTTAGAGAAGCATTTTTATGAATTAGATTGTTTAAATTCATCCCATCCATTAGGATAAATTAGATATAAAAATAACATTAAACGAATATATATGAATCGATAAAAATTAGCAAAAACTTTTGTACGAAAGAATTGGAGCTCAAAGAAAACTTCCGTACCCACGCCTATGGTATTCGATGTTAAAGAGAGACAAGTCTAATGTGGAAAATGGAAAATGTATGGAAATAAGATGCCAGACGTTGATGACAACTATGTCAACATTGAGGCTTATATATTAATTGAAATGTTGTTGAAAATCAATTTTGAATTTCTTGATGACTTGGGAAGTTCACGGAAATTGAGGAATCTTTGGTAATTTCTTTATTTAATTTTCGAAAAAACGTTTATCGCTCGACAATGGACTTTGAATCAAGAAAAGTAAACTAACTGAATTCGAAAAGATATAGATGAACCTTCTGTCTTACTAATCAATCGCTTCACATTTAAGACACCATCTACATACTACAGGCATGATCTGGAGTGCCCCTTTTGGATGGAGGAGGAATAAATAGCAGACTACAACATCGGTGAAAGTCCAACACTTTTAAGTGAGGGGTTCAAACATTTGAGCAAGCCTTACAGTGACATTAAAAGTCTCAAGTCAAGGTACCTCCAAAAGATATTGGCCTTTGGTAGTTTTGATTGGTCTATCATAAGGCATCACTAACCCAACTATGAATTATGAGGTCCCAAAATGTCGACGATAAAATGTAAGTTTAAAAAAAGTCATCTTGGTCACTATTGAGAACCAACACCAACAGAAGAATGATCAAAGAAAACACACATTCAGCAACAAAGTTGTGCACGTAGGAAGGAACATCACGTAATCAACATTTATTAAATCAATGAAAAGTTCATCTGTTCAACTCGATATACTTTTATTGTAACCTTTAGCAAGAATCGAATCTTCCTAGATTATTCCTCACAATATTTTTTCTATAAAAAACAAGGTGTCAGGGGGCTCTGGAAATCTTTCCAATCGGGATAAGACAGAACGTAAAGAGGACCAATTGTGCACGGAAAGTCTTTGGACTTTGCATCTCCATAAACTGGCCACCAAGAGAACTAGATACTCCCAATACGATTGGGGAGTGTGTGATTTCGATCGTATCTTTCTTATGATGACCCTGTTGAAACTGAATCTATCTGATCTAGATCGGGAAGTCTTCTCCTAATCCAAGTTGGAAGATATCATGGCGATAGATGAAGCATGAAGCAGGGTGATTCCCCAAGGGCACCGCGTCGCACCCCACTGTATGCAAACCTTATTCCAGCAAGCGGGGCTCTGCTGGAGTGGACCAACTCTTCTCTAGCCTTCAATAGCTGCTCGTGGGAACAACCATGGAGAAAAAAAAGAAAAGAAAAAAAAACAGCTATAACAAACTACGAAAACTGAGAAACCATACACCTTTCAAATAAGAATACCTCATGAGTAAGGGAAACAGGGAGAAAAGGGATCGCCTTCTACAAAAAACATGTTAGAACCGGGACAACCAGTAGGCAGAGGCGTGGACTCAGTTGAGCAGGATGCCCTCAGCGAAAGGCTTGCACGAGAGAAAGCAAGAACCAAAGCTTTGAAGCATAAACGTAAGGGTAGTGAAACAATAAAACTACCCTCAGCTTCAAAGAGAAAAAGTGGGCGAAAACACCCCTTCAAACTCTTAGAAGGGCACATATGCAGCTGCTGTCAATAATCAGAAAAGATCTGCTAAATGTATCAACCCAAATCTACGAATACTGTCGATTCAATGGATACCTAAAGATGCTAGAAGTTGCAGATAATGTGGAGTGCAATACAGAACTCCAGAGCACTACACTTGGGAGCATATGAAATAGAAGAAGAAGATCTTTGGCACTACAGCCATCCCACTTTCTGGACTTTTGAAGTAGTGGGTTTAACAGATCAGCTGTAAACACTGGATTCCCAAGTATCGAAACAAGAAAGAAGGACACAATAGATCCTTTGGATCGCAGTGTTTATGATAACCTAATATCTACATACATATATATACAAGATGTCAATTTGTAAATGTACTAGCATCTACAATTTTGCCCCTTTTAGAAACTTCCAAAATATCCCTAGCCACTTGACACTTATTTTGAAATGTGTTTGATTTTATGTCAATTCTCAATCCTTTTCCTTGTAAAACTAAACATAACTTTATGTAGTTCCTATCAATCGCAATTTCCAAGAGATTGCATCAATGACAATATTGGATAACACTCATCTAAAGCATGTCGAAGACCAAAAAGACCCTGGTTTTATGGTATTGTAATATATACCTATAATTAGAGGCCCTCACCTAGTATGAGCTCTTAATATCAATTTTAAATACGTACAATTTAAATTTAAAGTTTTACCATTTAAAATGAATGTAAAAAAAATTTCTTTTTCCAAATTTCTAATGCTTACTTTATACAATGATGCAAATCAGTTTAATAGGGAATTTTATGTTCTTTGAATTCACTTTAGAGTTTTTTTGTATAACTCATACTGGTTCACCAATAGGAGTCTGTGAAGCACAGCTTTTGGAAAAAAATTTTTCTCCTATTAATGAACAGATTTTGGAGAGCATAAAATATCCCACAAGGTTCATCAAGTGAGCATTAGAAATTTGAAAAAAAAAATTAATATTTTATGCTCAAACTTGGCGAGATTTTTTTTGTTGTAAGAGCAAAACTGAAATGGGAGGCTCAGAAAAAAGGCAAATTCTCTTTAGTATGTAATACAGAAAGCACAAGCCTCTCATAAATCCTAAGAATAATATCTTATTGAGGACAAATTATTCTCGGAAAATTCCTGGGTTTTTTATACTTTAAAACAATGGTAACCATTATGTTTCAAAATATTCCGAGCTGTTCTATCAGTTACATCAAAACGTATAGAAATTTTTGACAACTTTTGAATAGAACAACATTTTCAATATTTTTGACTAAACAATATGTTAAGACTTACCTGATGTCTCATCTGTTGGTGCAACTGCTGCGTCAAACTTTGAGGAGGCAAATAAGGTGGATGATGTAGAGGTGGAGGTGGCGGCAACTGATTTGACATATAAATGAATTGTTGTTCGTGGAGACCTTTGTTGATATTTTGCCCACCCATATCGTAAAGGGGGGGCATCGCAGCCGCGGCGGCAGCCCCGGCACTGCCCATATATGAAATGCTGTTAGGAGGAGTAGCCACTTTGTTATTCACTACAGTAGGGTATTTCCATTTCTGGTCATGTTGGTTCTAAACCAAAAAATATATCATGTAATTAGAGTTCCGATCTATTTATTCATATTAATTCAAATTTGATACAGTAGAACCTCTATGACTCTTTCCATGTAGTCCCCCAACCTCTCAAGATGCAATTTTACTCAATAATTATAAAGAAATACTTAATAATTATAATAATCTCTTATATTCAATAAAATGTTATGAAATTTCTTCCAAAATATGTAATATACATGCTCTATAAATCAGAAGAGATTAAATTTTGTATTACAATCAAATTATTGAAGCCCCACTGTACCTGACATTATGATATGTGCTTATTTTATATTATGATTACTTACATCAACAATTCCTTCGTCTCCAGCCCATCGTTGCTGCTTTGGACTGAATGAAGGAAATTCCGGATCTGGTGGTCTTTGAAAAATGTAACCAACTGCAGCATCATCTTGTGTACGATGCAGCCCTCGATCCATTTCAGCTTTTATTATGCCATCACCTTCTCCGCCCCCCAACCACTTCATTGGTGTCTCTAAAACAATATATTTTCAGTTTATCACATAAATAAACATTTTATATACATTACAACTGAATTCACTTTAAGACAACTAACAGAAAAAGTGAGATTTGTGTTGCAGCAGTTGATTTACAGAAAGCCTTGGATAGTATAAACAGGGAAAATTTATGGAAAATAATGAGGAATCGAAAAGTTAATAAACAATTTATAAACATACTTAATAATATAAGTATATAAGAAAGCAGACAATATGGCATGAGTTAGTGGGAAGACAACAAGTAGTTTTATAACTTACTGAGGATTGAGACAAGAAGCCCATTAGTCATGAACAAAGAAGCTAAAGAAGGAAAAAAACACACATCGGATACAACAGAGTGAGACCTACTAATATTTGCTAACACAAAAGAAGAGTTACAAATCAGAAGTTACAGAAGCGGAGTCATAAAATTAAGCAATATTGGCTTTTGGTAAACATACCTATGCAAAAACAGGAACTGGAAACAAAGAGCATTAACAGGTCAAAGTATCTAAGGACAATCATAAGACAGAGTATTCTTCATAAAAAAAGAGGCAACAAAAAATACAAAAACAAGGATCTCTATATCAGTACTACTACCAAAAATCAAACAATAGTTGAAATGGTTTGAACACATAGTGAGAATGAAGAAGGACAAAACAGTTAAAGTGATATGAGAAAACAAAACAAACAAAAAGAAGACTCAGTCCCAGAAATGAAATGGAGAAATAGCAAAAAAACTGGAAAAAGAGATACTGTTTACACTACCACCACACCAATACTCACATTACACTGTAATTATGAGTTTTGGTGTAGTGATAATGTAAACAGTGTATTTATTATGAATATCAACAATGGTTCCAAAAAGGAAGCGAAAGATAGAAATGGAGAAGAAATATCACCTCTACACCTATGGCAGAAGAGGTTATGGATAATGAGTATAAGCAAATAGAAATTATCACTATTGTATTAATGCAAAGCAATATTGTCTACTTATTCTCAAGTTTATAAATGTGACATTCTAAACATAACCTACAAAAATTTAGTAGTATTTACTTATTTTGGTTTCAACTTTATATATTTAAAAAAACAATTTTATGATGTTACAGAAATATATTTTTATTTAAACAAATCAACAAATTGATTTATAATACCATTATTTATATTTACCACATCACTAAATACATATTTTTGTAGACACTTTCATTTTCAACTATGTAAATGAATTATTTGATTATCATTAATACATAGTTTAATCAAACTAATAAATGGGTGGTATTGACAAAGGTGCTATTTAAGAATCAATTAAAATGTATTTACATTCAATTTTTTTGTTTAGAAAGCAATCAATTTTATTAAACTGTAAATATTTCAAAATATTCTGCTGTCAAAACGATATATTAGGATAACATATATTGTATACAAATATAACTTGTATGTACGCCTTTACAAGAGGCTGACTGCTACAAAAGATAACAGTTAAGATAGTTTCAAATATACCAACAACTTGACAATTCTCTTTCTCTCCTGACATTCCTTGTACATGAGTTTTATTTATAATATTTATAATATATTTATAATATATAATATTTGTAATATTTTTTTTAATAAAATGGAAAATCGATATTTTTATAAATAATGAAATAGGCTAGACCATGAAGTAAAAAACATTATCGCCATCTGTCAAATCCCCTTAAGATTTTCGAAAGTTTGCAGTAATGATTACATCAAACTTACATATGTATTTAAAAACGTTTATTTAAACTAGCATTATAGAACTAATTTAACTCAAGTTTGAATAATCTGAATTTGTTTACGATTTGACATTTTGTTATTCCCGGTCCTAAACAAAATAATGGCGTTTTGACAACTACCAATAACACAAAGAATATTGTTGTTAATCTTTAACTGCCACTCGAAACTAACCAATTTCCAGCAAACATAAACTTACCTATTGCTGATCAGGAGGCACAACTTATATCAACTAATTGTATTTCTCGAAATTTTCTACGATCTTCGGCGTCGGCTTTGTTAAGATATTTTCCACTGTACACAAACACTATTGGAATTCACAATTTGTACACTATTTTTTCAATTCACGACACAAAATATTATCACTAACTATACAATAAACTATATACAATTTACAATAACTACAAGATTCGCGATTTACGCCATTTATACAGGATGAATTTTAAGGATTTAAAAATGACAGCAATTTATGAGCTCTCTCGCCATCTTGTAATTATGCGCACGCATCATGAAACTGCTGTTCTTTAAACAAAACTTTAAAGCAACCACGAATACACAATATTCTCAAGCAACAACTGATTATAGATAACCACCAATACGAGAAAAGTTCCATATCCTTTTCAACTTTTTTTTACTTTTCAAACAAACTATAAATGAGAGCAGATCATAATTAATAATAAAACGATGCTATCCTTTTTAAATATCGTTTACGTTTTATTTGAAATGACCTTAAGC
Source organism: Diorhabda sublineata (assembly GCF_026230105.1). Classification (NCBI taxonomy): domain Eukaryota; kingdom Metazoa; phylum Arthropoda; class Insecta; order Coleoptera; family Chrysomelidae; genus Diorhabda; species Diorhabda sublineata. Next base: position 4,360,015 of record NC_079474.1, on the reverse strand, counting down.
AGAGTTTTTGTCAATATAGCAACTTTTAATAACTAAAAATCGCTTCTATTTATAAATACATATTTTGAACCTGTTTCTGGTTCTAAATATGTAAATTAAAGAAGTAGATACAAATAAAAAAGCTAGTAAGGTACGTTTCGGGGTTTGGCGAATTGACACCAGAAAGATTATAGTATAAACCATTAACCATTGGGTAGAATATATTGTTAGTTATTCAAGTAAAAGTTTTGAAATAGTTTTTTGTCCTTCTATCACGCTACTTTCTCCCTTTAAAATTACCAATTTTTACAAATTCTGTTGAATTATGTGTACTTACCACGACATAATAGCAATATCGAAGGTAGTAATTTAATTTAGCCCACGATTGATAAATATAAGTTTGTAAAGGACAACCATACAATGTTTGTAAATGGGTTACAATAAAAACTATGTCATTGAAACCAATATTCGTTTGCTGTATAATTTGTTGTACCAATCATTGAGAAGATATGTTTTTAAATGCGATCATTTGATTGGTGAAATCATGGAAGGTCAGTAAATAATTAATTGTTATTGTTGTTGTAGGGTATAGTTATATATAGGTATGTAGGGTATTTTAAACGATTTTGCTATCTGAAAATAATTGAGATATAAATTATTGAATTGTATATTTAAAATAAATTACATTGATATATAAGTAAATAATAACTATATAGATTTCTACATCGTTATAATAATGTCTAAGTACGTCGTTAATTTGATAATACCTTAACAGATGGTAGGACGAGTCATTGTCAAACTAGATGTTAACGAATCGTGAAAACAATTTATAATTGTACTTTACGTGTTTCTTTATGAAAATATCACTTGAGACTATGCGTGTATGTTTATATATAATATCCATTATTTACCTCTAACATTATGGAATTCTCCTGTTTTCGTATCAGAATACGTAATTTCCAACAAATTCTTAAAATTCTCATGTAATGTGTAAAGTTTGCAAACGTTTATGAACTAGACATTTTATGAACATACGAGTACATGTAGTTAGCAATGAATAGGAAAAGTTTTAGTACCATTCCCTCACAGAAATACATTTGTTTGGATTAAGCATTTAAAAATCATATTGGTAAAAGTGAGGTTATTCGCAGCGGATATAGAATATTTATAAATGATAAAAAAACAAGTTATTTTATCGAAGAGACTATATTATACAGAACTGAAAAAACTTTGAGCATAACAGGCGATTCATAAACTCTCCATTTGCCGTTGTCGATCGTGGGTGACATTTGCCTTTTGACATTCTACATTATTCATGAAATTGACGTTACTGCCGTTAACCTATAAATTTTGTTATTCCTTTTGACGTGTGTACTGCTTCCTGTTTTCGTGATATTTTTGTTTGTATTCCGGTATTTTGGACGATATTATGGAAAATAACGGTACGTTTTGTTTATAGGAAGCATTAGGCTTTATCGTGTGTAGAAATGAGACCAATAAACAAGTAAAAAATTTAACGCTCTAACGTCATACGTCAAAATCATGTGACAAACGCAAACTGGATGTGATTGGCTCTTTTGTCTTGCTACGAATGGCCGACAGGAAACGATAAAATGCGTTTAATTTGAAAGTCACCAACGACAGACGGCGACATCAAACGGGAACTATGAATGGTCTTATGGATTTCGATGTTTTTAATTTTGTAACAGCAAAGGTAAACGGAAAATCGACTTTATGAATCGACCTTAACAACTAAGCTAAAAGTGCTCAAATATGTTTAAATTTTGCATTTTGAAGTTACGTTCGCAATGTTACAGGATGTCCTACATGTTTTCGTTCGTAAGAAAGACTTTAATAAGTGTATTTTCATTTTTTGTGACAACTTTAGATTGTAAAATTTGATCAAGCTGATATTCAATCGTTTAAAATCGCCAGAAATGGCGATTTATACAAAAACTAATTTTTTTCTATGAAAGCCTAGCTAGTCAATCGGCCCTTTTAAACAGTCCGCGTAAATGCTATATTACAGTCGTCTAGGCATATCTTCAATGGTATCGGGATGTTTTTCTTTCTCCTTCTTGAATATGATGTTCCTTATCATCGTTTTCACTACCTCCCAGTTTTTTTGCACCACAGTATCTATTTTTTTGGCAATCCATGCAATTTTCTTTGTCGGAACGTTTTTCCATCTTTCTTGTCACTTTCTAAAAGTTATTTCTATGGTCTTGCTATTCCTTCGATAATCATTAGGTCTATTGGTGTTATGTCTGTTATTACTTGCAGTGCCACTCCCGAAGTTTTTCTGAAGGTTAACGCTACCCGCAAAAGTATGGATCGACTCAATATTATCTTGGTTCTTTTAGTGACGACAGCATTTTTCCTCACTCGTGCCCTTTTGCAGCTGTTTGGTTCACCCACGTTCGGAAGAATTCTTTTTGATATGGATATCTTCTCCGCCTCGTATGCTTTATAATTTTTGGAATTGGGCTTAAAGTATAACAGAACATCACGATGCTTTACTGGGTTGAAAGTCTACCAAAATGAAATTGTGAAGGAAACAAAAAAATGAAAGCACATAGTGGCATCAAACACATAACCTAGAAACTCGAAATTATCCACTAGGTTAGTTTCTTATAAGCTTATGCCAAATATAAAAGTACTAAAGCACAGTAAAAGAACTATGCTGACGTTGCCAGTTACCTATGGTCTCTAAAATTTATCCTGCTATACATCCTGAGAGTTAACAGCCTCAAAGTTATGTTACCCATTGAAGTGCTAGTGGAAGGAAGGTCTTTACCGACTGAGACGATCTGAGCTAGGCGAAACTGTGGAGAAATGACTGGAAAAAACGTATAAAGCAGTATAAAGCAAAACTTCCTCCACGAAAAGCTGAACTACTACCTGATCCAGATGCTCTTTTGGTATGATTTGTTGTACTTGGGAAACCACACTTTTAGGAGGGATAACGTGGAATTCTGTGGCGTTCTAATCAGAATAATAATGCGCAATAAGTGCTCGGAAGAAAAAAAAAGAGGCCGAAAACATTAAAGGAAAGCTTACATAGCTGGATCATTCAATAATGCGCGTGGAGAGGGGTCTGAGCTGTTCTATCTTCTTGGAAATTTAGTCACAACGTTATTGAGAGAAAATGATTTAATTTCAAGAAATATAATATTTCCCCCTTTCACAGAAAAGGGCAAGTCAACAAACAAACTTGAGGACTTTGAAACACCTCAATTGAAACACTAGTGACGGTTTGGCCGGCAATATCTTTAAAGCATAATTGACTGGTACTTTTTTGAAAATGCACTAGGCGATTTATTTAATGTTGACTCAGTAGAAACGTATCTTATCGCACCTCCAGAGAAACAATGACTTAAGTCTAATTTTAATAGTTATTTTTAACTTCAAAAAGGTTTAAAACATTTAAACTCTCTGGAGTTACAGAGACAGAACTCTATTTCGAAAACTTTCCGCTGGATGGCGTTTATGTCTTTGTAGAAATGGCGCGAACGATGTTTGATTTTAGAGTAATATCTGATTAGTCAGTTGGGCGCGATACTTCGCGGATTTTTAAATATTATTTTGAAGCAACAAAGATTTGAATGTATTTCATGTCATTATTATTGTATCAATTACACATTGTCTTAACTGAAAGAAAAAATGCGAAGTTCTAGGGCTATAATGACACAATTGATGGGGTAGTACCCTCTGTCAAGCCCAGACCTATTACGGGGTTTTCTTAAAAGTGGTGTCTCCGTGAATACACTATGAAAAATACTAAAATTAACGAAGGTTATTCGTCTAAAATGGATAACTTAACATAACCCGGCGTTATGTATTCCAAAATGTGAGATTTTAGAAATGCTAGCAGCGAGATTGAACGATGTTTACAAAATAATTTTTCATTTTATATTTTTTATTTTAAATAAACATTTATTTGAATACAATGTGTTTTCTGTTTACCACGGCAAGTTCAAGTGCAAAAATTAATGGCCCAACCTGCATAAAAGATGATTTGTTCAAGGATATTTCAAATATGTAAGTTCATAATTACGAAAAAATTCAATTTATCCTTCACGTTAGTACCTCGCAGTATAATAAATTGTAATACTTAAAATCGAGCACTCTGTATTGTATTTTATTTTAACAAATAAATCATATTAACGACTAGATTTCCAAATAAATGAAATTTCTTCCAAACGCACACCTAATCAATTTGTTGTTAGCCCCATTCATCCTCCAGTTGAAATCTGCAATTCAGTTTCGTTCGAACTTCCAATCCATTCGCACATCAGTAGCGGTACGCCGCGGACACAAATTCCCCCTTAGTCGAACAAAAATGTCTTTTATAAACGAAAGAAGAAAAATTAACGAAAATTTTATAAAAACAACCGACAAATATTCAAAATATTTCCAAAAATTCAGCTATCAAATCGGTAAAAGTTGCTGGAAAAACGGATATTCGTGGATGATGTGGTTTTTGTTGTTTTTATGTTGTTTTCCGGTAGGTTTAGGATTAGTGCATAATCGGAGGGTGGTACAGGGTGCTCCTTGGGTGGGACAAGATTTTCACACGTATCCTCATCCAGGACAAGTGCCTATTATGGCCAGAGACGTAATGGTAGATGTTGTAAATAACTTAGGAATGAAGCTACTGGCAGTAAGAAACTTTTTTCTCATATTTTATTAAGTTTCTTTTTGAAAATTAATTTTCAAATGTTATTTCTCAATTCACCTGGGAGTAAAAAGAATCCTAAATATTTGTTAATTTAATTTGAAACTGTGTCGCGAGATTGAAGATTAGAATTATTGTTTTTTGTACAATTTCAGATGAATTATTTGTTGAAAATACTAGAATCAGTTTTTTTTTTAATAAAAAATGATATAAGGATCTACGAGGTGTGGCTTAGAAAAACATTAGAACAAATTTTATAATCAGAATTTTCGGAACGTCCTGTAGTTTCAAAAACTGATAAAAATCATTCGAAAATTGAGAATATCGCTTGTTTAAATAGTGATTGAGGTACTGGGACGTTGATGAAACTATATGCGAACAAAAACACCTGCCAGAATGGGCCGACATCTTTCTTCTGAATCATATCAACATTCTAGACTATAAAAGTCTTAAACGATCTCTATAAAGCAAAAAATTCGTGATTTAGGGTTTGAATTATTAGAACACCCCCCTCATTCACCAGATTTCGCTCCGTCCGACTTTAATCTGTTTCCTTAACTGAAAAAAAGTTTCTTCCAACGAAAAGATAATAAAAGCTGTGGAGGTCTGGTTTGCAGAGCAAGGTCTAGAGACGTTGCAGATTCGCTGTAATAAATGTATCCAATTAACGGGAGTAATAAAATTTTGTTTGGTTCTATAGTAGGCTAAGAATTTTTCAATATATCCTCGTAAAATAGAGATTCGTAGGTATTAATTTATCTATTGATACAATAATGTGATAATTTGGTTGTATCCAATTAAATAGTCACATGAATTGACTGAACAGGAAACAATCCGTATTATCTCTTACAAATTATATAATGATTTTTTTATCTATTCTATTCCTATTAATTAATACAGTCCGGTTAATTAGATTATTTAGTCGTTTTGCCTTCACAGCTGCTTTTCACCCATACCTAAAAAGTTTTTTTGTCATAACTCTGCATCCAATGTACCTCCAAAATACGTAGACTTCTCTAGAAGGAGGGTTTTTTCATTGTACATCCTAAGATGTATTAGAACTACTCGAGGTACTTTCAGTGTTGTGACATTTTATGGAACCACTATTGGGCTCTGTTCAAAGTCGTTGCCAACTTTTGACAAGATTCTCTGTGTCTTTATTACCTAGTAGCCACATTAGGGTTACTAGCTTCTGTTAGCTGGTGGCTCTAGAGTTTGTTTACACTCCTTCTCCTCTTGGACGTGCATCCAATAGCCTTTTGGACCTTCAATGTCACTTGGATATCGGAGAGAATGTAAATATACTTCTTATTCACTTCTAAGCACATATGTTCATTACCAGCAACTCTGAATGAAAATTGTGAGGGTTTTTCCTACAGGTATGGTCCAGCAATACCCAATCCAGCTCTTTGTGCTAACTACGAACCATTGTATGACTCTTGATTGACTGTCATTGATCTTGCTATGTAATCGGTGCATTATTTATCACTGATTTTAGAATCCTGCCAGATTCTCTGACTACAATTTTTCTATCTGGAGTCGTCAGAAAGCTTCGCGTATAAGTTTGCAGCTTACAACATCGACATCTTCAAAAGATATCTCGGTTGATGGAATTGCGAGGATATGTGGGGTTTTCACCCACAAACAACACCCCTCTCTGCTTCTCAACACGCAGTATAACAGAAGGTATTACTTCATCATACTGCTTGGACTATCTACTAGATCGTTTTGATTTTGATTTATTATTATTGTCAGTATATTAGGTATGGACCTGTCGAGTTATCACGACCCAGTGAAGGACCTAAAAAGCCAGATCAACAAAGCGACTGCCATATAGGGCTGCTTAAAGCAGATATTAGGCCAATCATGACATACGGAATAGAAACCAGAGAGGAAACCAACAAAACTAAAAGCGTGCTTCGGGTAGCCGAAATGAAAACGCTCAGAACTATAGTGGGAAAAACAAGAGTAGCTCGAATAAGGAACACTGACATGAGGGAACAATGTGGGGTGCAAGATATCGTAAGATGGGAGAGACAAAGAAAAAGATATTGGTACTTGAAGGATGGCCCGGACGACCACCTAAGAGATGGATGGACAGCTGGCAGTCCACCTCCCAGGAACTGATACAGAGGAACCTGCGAAACTAACAGATCATCTGATCTTAAAAATGAAGAAGAAGATATTAGATGCGGTTTTCCAGACTTCCTTGTTAGCTATCAGTTTATTTTTTGATGATAGTAAGCTCCCGATTTGTTGTATGGTTACTCTACGTTACTCCTGCCATCTTTGTAATGCAAAAAAGGTATGCTCTGCAGTATCTTACAATTCAGCACAGTAAAAACGGTAAAAATTAGACATAAATCATTCTTCTCCTGTGAGTAGCTGTATCAGGTGATAATTTCTATATTCGTGTTTTCAATTGATCCAAATTTTAATATTAGGAAATGATTGTTTTGTTTATCTACCGCCTACTATACTGTCCCATCTTCTTTGGTAGATTTCTCTTTCTCTTTCTCTTTAGTTATATTATTTTCACCAAATGTCAAGGTTCTTTCCCTTACCAGTAAGTAAGCATGTTGCTGTTCTTTTGGAATATGCATGAGATAAACACGGAGTTGCATATAATATAATTGAGTCAGAAATTTTCGCTTTACGGGACCATTGAGATTTGGCAGTAATATGTCCAAAGCCATCGCAGATTCCTCAGCTTTTTTTGCAGGTGTTCAAATTGTGTCTTTTCATGTAATTTACCTGGTCTACGCAGATTCCAAAGTACGTTATTTCTGGTTTAGTTTCGACAAGTTTGCTTCCTCGCTACCAACTATAAAAAGCTAGTTCTCTATATACCAAACTATAGTTGAAAGCTTGTTAGATTACCAATAAAAGTATGTTATGCTAGTCACGTGTCTGGAACGAAATATATAGAGATATCCTATATACAGAGTTGTTTTTTTATATCTATTTATTCAAACACACTATCAGTGAAATACTAGATTATAAATTGAAATTATGTTTTACAAAATATATTAGAAGTTGAATGTAATAATATTTTTTTAATGTGTTAGTTGACCTAGACACTAAAAAGTTGTAAATAACAATAGTCTAACTAACATCCTGAATATATACCGTACTTATCAACATTATAGTACACAGAAATTAATATAATAGATAGAAAATACGGGTGGTCCAAAGGTAAACAACAGGGTAGCAAATATCTACATTTAGTTCTACTAATACCAGTTTTTACTTATTTTTGAATGATCAAACGAAATAAGTGAAAAAAGCGATGTTGGCTTTTTTTGAAAATTCAAGATTCAAAATTAATATTTTTCCAAAAGAGATAGATTAAATTTTTTGTAGTAACTTTCTTTCCTTTGTCCCATTTCTTTTATTTTCCGTCTTGAAAAAAAATATTATTGAAATTTTATTTTATATATATTTCAAAATGTTTGGCAGCAATACTTTCTGTGTTTCCGGTGAACATAGGAGTGAGAAATTTGAAGAGATTCGAAAAATATTTTTATAGAACAACTTAATCGAACGTCGTCCTTGCCAAATAGTAGTGCGGTCAATTTAGACATTCGAACTTTCAGAAATTCCCATGAAGCTGAAAATCAGTAAAAAGTGTATTTTGTTGTTGCCACAATCCCATAGAAATAACATTTATGACCTATAGCTTGATCAAATTAGACCAAAAAATAAGATTGAAGCTACGTAACTTCCCACCAAGCTGAAAATCAGTGAAAACTGTATTTTGTTGTTGCCACAATCCCATAGAAATAACATTTATTACCTATAGTTTGATCAAATTAGATCAAAAAATAAGATTGAAGCTACGTAACTTCCCACCAAGCTGAAAATCAGAAAAAGTGCAATTTGTTGTTGCCACAATCCCATAGAAATAACATTTATTACCTATAGTTTGATCAAATTAAACCAAAAAATAAGATTGAAGCTACGTAACTTCCCACCAAGCTGAAAATCAGTGAAAACTGTATTTTGTTGTTGCCACAATCCCACAGAAATAACATTTATAACTTATAGTTTGATCAAATTAGACCAAAAAATAAGATTGAAGCTACGTAACTTTCCACCAAGCAGAAAATCAGTGAAAAGTGTATTTTGTTGTTGCCACAATCCCATAGAAATAACATTTATTACCTATAGTTTGATCAAATTAGATCAAAAAATAAGATTGAAGCTACGTAACTTCCCACCAAGCAGAAAATGAGTGAAAAGTGTATTTTGTTGTTGCCACAATCCCACAGAAATAACATTTATAACCTATAGTTTGATCAAATTAGACCAAAAAATAAGATTGAAGCTACGTAACTTCCCACCAAGCTGAAAATCAGTGAAAACTGTATTTTGTTGTTGCCACAATCCCATAGAAATAACATTTATTACCTATAGTTTGATCAAATTAGATCAAAAAATAAGATTGAAGCTACGTAACTTCCCACCAAGCTGAAAATCAGAAAAAGTGCAATTTGTTGTTGCCACAATCCCATAGAAATAACATTTATTACCTATAGTTTGATCAAATTAAACCAAAAAATAAGATTGAAGCTACGTAACTTCCCACCAAGCTGAAAATCAGTGAAAACTGTATTTTGTTGTTGCCACAATCCCACAGAAATAACATTTATAACTTATAGTTTGATCAAATTAGACCAAAAAATAAGATTGAAGCTACGTAACTTTCCACCAAGCAGAAAATCAGTGAAAAGTGTATTTTGTTGTTGCCACAATCCCATAGAAATAACATTTATTACCTATAGTTTGATCAAATTAGATCAAAAAATAAGATTGAAGCTACGTAACTTCCCACCAAGCAGAAAATGAGTGAAAAGTGTATTTTGTTGTTGCCACAATCCCACAGAAATAACATTTATAACCTATAGTTTGATCAAATTAGACCAAAAAATAAGATTGAAGCTACGTAACTTCCCACCAAGCAGAAAATCAGTGAAAAGTGTATTTTGTTGTTGCCACAATCCCATAGAAATAACATTTATAACCTATAGTTTGATCAAATTAGACCAAAAAATAAGATTGAAGCTACGTAACTTTCCATCAAGCTGAAAATCAAATTGTTTAAAATATAATTAAAAATAAAATTTGAAAGTTCCCCATCATCCCCGTGTATGAAAAAATTTTAATCCAGGTCGTAGGTCAAAAAAATGAGTTTTTTTCAATTTTCAGGAAAACGGTGAGTTTTATCATAAAAATACTACAGACAAAAATTGTAGATCATAAAATTATCTACAAAAAATGTACCCATATTTTTTTTTCTACGAGCCACTGTTTCTGAGATATAATGATTCAAAGAATTGATTCAACATTAGAGTAGCAAAAAATTGTGTTCAGCCGTTTTTCATCATATTGCTTGGTAAACAAGGCAAATACCCAACGGACGTGCCATATTACCGTCCAATAAACCTTCTACCTACAATGTCCAAACTCCTTGAAAACTTACTCCTACATAGAATAACTGAAATATTAACCTGAAGTTAGTTGATTACAAAATTTGTACTATACAAATACTTGAGTTGAATAAAGTGTGTTACAAACTGAAAGAGAATAAATCCAGAGTGCCTTAAGAAATCTCAGATAGTCTTTAATTGAACAAAAAGATTGGACGTTCCAATACAACTCTGAACAATCCCAATATCTGTTATCGTTATCAAGTTTGAATCCTTGAGAATTTATATGACAAAAGTTCTATCTACTGACTTTGTGAAATGGTTTTCGTGTTGTAACATGAAAATAAGCACGTTTTTTTATTGATATTTTCTTATCGCTGTTTTTGTTTTGTCTTTTTCTATATTTTTAATTGCGAAATAGAGATTGCGAATCAAAAAAGAATGTTTAATTTTCGAATGCAGATGGGATTACAAGAAGCAGTCGATAAACTTATTTTATCACTAACAAATTAGACTATGAATCACGGTTACTGTCTGATTAACGAGTGAAGATAAGTTTGTTCAATAATAAGAAATAGCTGTTCAAAAATAACAATTCCAAGTATAACATTTACATATCAAATTCAAAAAGCATCATAGAAAACCAAAATAGAAAAGTTCACAAGTAAGAGCAATTGAAGAAGTATTGAAAGTTAATATTAAATCTACTCAGAAAACAAACCAGGAATATACTAAGAGAAAATTATGAAAGAAGGTTTAAAGTCCAATGATATTTAAAATAATAATTGATAATGTCTTAAAAGAAGTAAAAACTCATATGAAAAAATACTGGTCAAAAGTTTTTTCCTACCCTATAATCCATCCATTAAATTTCAAAATAATACACTGCTATGCAAATACCTGCCGATTTGTTCTATATTATTTACCTGTGAATTATTTCTTCGGTGTTTATGATTATAGTTTAGTCCCAGTGAGTCCTCTAAGACGCAAGAACTTGCTTGTAAGTTTTAAAATGGGTAAAACTATTGCACTGGCGCCGAATTAGAAATACCTCGACGTATCGTGAACCACAACGTGAACAAATATGCATCCACCAGGAGCTTTGGCGATAGAAAACGTACAAGGAGGCCTCGAAAACCACAATCGCTGAAAATAAACGCATTGAATTGATCAGTGAACGGGATCGACGACTTACGGGCCCAAAGATAGCAACTCAGATCAATGAATATAAGGATCTGCTTTTTAGTATTTCTATAGTGAAAAAGGGACTGTGAGAAGCTGACCTTTTTGTAAGGGTGACAGTGAAGAAAATCCTATAAAGACGTCAAAGGCAGAACGAATGTTAGATCTATGTGTAAACCCGACTGTATAACATGGCGGAGTATCGGTGATGGTTTGGTGATGTTTTGGAGGAAAAACCGACTGGAGACCTTGTAAAAATTGAAGGCATTTTGTAAAAAGAAGGCTATAAATAAATATAAAATAAAAATAATACCAGTAGGAGATCGAAATACAATGGAGATAAACGAATAGTTCTAAATATTTAAGTATACCTCAGATCATACAGTTAGATGTACTGGTGTCTTTCCTAATCTCGCCAGTACAAAGCAAACAGTTACTAGTACTAACGATAACAACAAATTAATTATCTCGCCATTTTTAAATGAATGGAAATAATTTCTGATTCTTTTAAAACATTCAAAACTGTTTTAATTTCTTGTGAAAGAATCGTAAATCGAATCACGCATAATTATTGATTTCTTTGGAATCATTAAAAGCAGACAAAGGAATATAGAATCGTTTAGACGTTAGTTCTTTTACATATTTCACCACTTTTTCTGACAAATTAGCAGACCGTGTAATGTACAGTCCAAAATGTCTACACAAACGTAGCACTGGAAATCAAGGAGAAGAAGTTAATGAAAGAATTAACTCAGCAGTTAAATTTGAAGAGCTGGTCCATATATATGGTAGTAGGGATCTGTAAATGGATGGGTCCCATCTAAATGTGAATGTTTGGAAGTTAAAAGAATCATATTTAGTGTCATTCAGAAACTGAACATGGATATGACAGTATCAATGGGTAAATACCTGCTGTGCTTTTTGTTTATGGATATTTATGAACTCTAATGCTTGATTGACAGATTACTAAGGTTTGTGGTAATTGTATTTTCAGGCTTCTTACATCCCCTTTCGCTAAATATCTCCATCCAAAACACATTCCTCTATCAGTTGCCTTTTTGCATTCCCGGACGCCGTCATCCCAAAGTCTTTAAGACGTCACTCTTTCCAATGTATTTTTTGGTCTCCACTGAAATATTTTCTTTGATCATCCATTCTGATGAAGTGCCCAAACTATTCAAACGATTTTCTTCCTAATCATGTCTACTATGGTATCAGTTGGGCTCTAATATCTTAAAGATTCATTCTTGGTATTTCCATATTCTTTATTAGGTATGCCTCTCTGACCATATGGGACTGGAGCCACCAATTAATCTTCTTAAAGTTAGAATCAGAAGTTTTATTGTTTTTCCTCTATATTCGAAGGTCTCAATTTGTTTTAGGACTATATTTTATCTTTAATCCCTAGGTTCACTATGTTCGATATAATGCAACTGGTCTATAGGTCATATAAATCTCTTGCGAGTACCACTAAGTCATCTGCAACCAAGATAAAGTTTGTGCTTTCAGTTCCATATATATAAAATGAAAGTGACGATAGACTTCACCCTTATCTCAATTTTTTTGTTGTTACAATTATTTATATAGGTACAACGTATAAACTGGATGATCCATATAATCGTTTGGGCACAATCATAGTCAATAATCTTCTGGTGTTACCGACATACCGATAAATCTTTCTCGTTCATACTCGAGTAGGGACAATTATGCCCTACATACGGTCGTAATTGGGGATTGGACGATTATGTAGAGAGGAATTAGTAATTAGTCTAATATATAAGCGATAAGCATCTTCCACAGGTGGTAGAAATTGAAAATAAAATCAAAAACTCGACCAAGCTACACGGTGCGGCCTCAAATTAAGAAATAAAACTGAATTTAAAAAAATCTCGTCAATATTTACGTCAAAAACTTTTCAAACAACCCCTGTATGATTAAAAAATCCGATGAAGCGAGTCGTTTCGACTAGTTCTAATTATTCTGAACACATAATATTTCCCATAACTATTATAGAAGTCGAAATTGATTGATAGTCATGTTACTGACAAAAAAAATCTTTTGTGGTTTTAAACTTGAAGAAATATCAATTTAATATTTCATGCGAGTTCATTACATGCTTGTGTTGGATGGATAATTAAGTTATGCCATACCGAAGCGATGATTTGTTCGCCATAGATAAACAAAGAAGATTTTCAATAACGTACGCCGCATATTCTTGAGATGAATACGCAAACGTGTTTTTCAAACCAGAAAATGTCAATAAACTTTTTTATAGATACCAAAACGGAATAAGAAGGTTGTAAGTCAAGTTAAAATAATCAAAAATACTGTTCGTCTAAAAGCCGCGTCCCCGCTGGAAAACATTTGTCGAAAATTTCGACAAACTTTTTTGTTTGACAAACAATGTTCGCCGGTGTTTTTGGTATGGACGTTATCCCGACAAACATTTCTCTACCACCCGTTTGAGTTGTTTTAGTGTATTTTGAAGTGTTTTTCCGGCGTAATTTTTGAATATAAATATTATTATTTGTATTTTTTCATTGAAAATATTCAATGGAAAAGTGTGTGTGTGGTTTTTCCGCAAAACGAGTTTTGGAGCCAGGAGAATTTGATAAGGTTAATTAACGTTTACGATGGGGACCCTAATAATGACGATTATGAAAACAAAATCAAAAGAAAAAATGCATTAGATGACATTGCAAAAGATTTGGGTGTAAATAATGTCGCCGAGATTAAAAGAAAGATTGAAACTCTTCTAGTGCAATATAGACGGGAGAAAAAGTACTTACCATCAACCACCAGAAGCCAAAAACCTGAATGTTATAGCCAGACGATCTTGAACGCTGATTACTTGGCGAAAATTAGTATTTTGTTTATTTATCACTGGTCCTATCATCGATATTAACAATTCAAAAACTCCCGGCTGTCAAATCATTTCGGAAATCATCACCACTATATTCATAACGCCGTAAAAACAATTGTCTCTGCCACCAAGAGGTTCTTCCATTAAAATATAAGCTGCTGCAATGCAGACCAGGCGACGGCGGCGGTTTAAATCACTCATTCTTCGACAAAACCTAACTGACTAATGTTTCATGTCGAATCGCAATTGTTTGGTAAAAATGTTTGTCAAACAATTGTTTGTTAAAACTGCACTTTAATCAACTTTTTTTTGTTCAATGGAGACGCACCTTACCGTCTAATTCAAAACTGCAACCATTTTGGAAAGCTATTCTTCTTCATCTGCTCTATGGTGGCCTTTCTATCGTGAGGAATTGTGTCAATCGTTTTTCCTTCCTCATCAGTACGTTTTTCATATTCGGAATGAAACAGAAGTCACTTGGTGCTAAATCTGGCGAATAAGAGAGATACGCGCACAGCTGAAACTATTTTAACACATAAGACATAAGTACTGCAAAGAAATCCCAACAAGGAGTATAACTAATACCTTAGAAGAGGAAAATTTAGAAGAATTAGGTGTAGACAAAACTAAACATATAAGAAAAAGGATAAAACGAAATTGCGGACAGAAGAAGCTATAAAGGATTGAAACTTAAGAAGAGATTTATGAGAAAGAAACAGTTTTACGCTAAGTAATTAAATTTCTCTACCTTTCAGTTGTTTCCTTAATTCAGTTCAGTTCAATTAGAAACGTTTGATTGTGTTTTAAAACCTCCTGTAAGTATTTTCAATGAATAATTACAATTTGTGGTAATTTTCTTCAGAATGTCTCTTTATGGCGAGCGGTTTCCTTGGTACGTACAACGATTTACATATCTCCTAAGCCATAAATTTTTGCTATCTTTAGATTATACAGGTTGTCCTTGTGAAAGTTACGGATTGTTAACCAATGAGCAGGAACCTGGCCGCTGGCCTTCAGACGGTAGAAAATAGTAATCATCCATTAGAAATTCATAATATTCGAAAGTATAATTTAGAAAATATACTTAAATATAATTTCTGGTTTTGCAACTTTAGCCTATAAGGCTGAATGAGAAATTTTTTTATGTCACAGCTTTATTTTCACGTCATCTACTCCCAAATTTTTTGCATCCCCTTGTATACGATTTTTGGTACCCACTTAGTATTTAATCTATCAGATTACATTCCAGCGAATACTAAATAATAATTATTACTTTAAAACCTACAAGTAATAATTGATGGTCATTATTTTTTTGTTTCCTTTTAGCTTAAGTCCAATACCCTCCGTGAGAAAATAAGTGACTTCATCTACTTTGCATTTTTATGCTTCTATGAACCGTTTAATTGTCCACTTGCTAATACGTAGGATACGTAGGTTTTAAAACAATCTGAGAAAGGTAGTTTTGGTTGTAAAAATTTCTCAAATACGAGTTTGGTCCCCGAAGTACCTGGTCTGACTTTGATGTGGCGGTAGTTGCTTGAAACTGCTGTATTACAAAGTACACAATCTAAACAGCATAAGTTTCAAGTTTGAAGACGCCAAGTTGCTTAGTATTTTTTCGGCAGGCATCAATAGTGAATTTGTAAACATGTAAAAAGTTGGTCATCGTTATGTGATACATAACTTTTTTTGAAAAGCCCAGCCCAACCAATATAAAACTAGATTTTACTCTGGGTGAGGCTGCTCCTTCGGAAAAATTATCGTCGGCGAGTATTGTGCGAACTTATTACAAAGTTTGAGGGAAGAAATCAAGCAAAAATTACCGCATTTAGCTAATTTTCATCAAAACAATGCACCAGCTCACCCATCCGTTATTGCGATGGCCAAAATTAATGAATTAAAGTTCAAATTGATACTTCATGCAACTTATTCGCAAGATTTGACCCACTCGGATTATTTTCTGTTCCCAGACTTGAAAAAATAGCTCAGTATTCAAAGATTTTCCAAAATTCAAAAGGTGATGTCGACAGTTTTGAGGAGCATGACGATTCTAATTTTAAAAAGGATATCGAACTTAACGAGAAAGAAAAAATCAAAGCAAATAAAGAAATAATGTTAACAGAGGAAGAACATGAAGAAATAAGAAAACTGCGGAATGACAAAGCCCCGGGAGAAGATGGAATAGAACCGGAACTTGTTTAATATGGTGGAGAAAAAGTAAAGATATCCATCAACTAATGGAGCAGATTTGGAAACAAAACAAAATCCCAGACGCGTAGAGCACAGGCATAATCACACCAAATTTATAAAAGTTAATAAAGAAGTATGTAAGAACTATAGAGCCATCGCCCTGCTAAATATCGCCTACAAAATACAAAAGCTTGGAGGAATTAACAGAGAGAGAACTAGGGGATTATCAAAACGGCTCTAGACCAGGAAGATCAACTATATACGCAATCCACACTATAGATCAAATGATAGAAAAGACAGCGGAATATAAAAGAGGAATACATAATTTTTATTGATTTCTAAAGTCCTTTCGACGCAATAAAAAGAGAAAGACAAGGTTATCCAAAAAAAAATTGTGAGAAAATCAGGATTACAGAATAAAAACCTTATAACAGATGCAATACAGATAGTACCTAGCATACGCAGAGGGAATTAATAAAATCGATCAAAAAATTAGAAGAAGCAAGAAATTACGGACTGGAACTAAATGCAGAAACAACAAAATATATAAAAATAGGAGGAAAACCAGAACACAGAGCAAACCAACTGAACACTAACAAATACGATTTTGAAACAGTATGGACCTTAAACTATCCAGGAATAACTTTGGGACAAACAACCAGAGAGAGGATAAAGGATAGGTTACAAAAAGGCTATCAAGCCTATGGAAGAAACAAAAACGTAACCAAACTAAACAAAATAAAAATGTACAAAACTCTAATAAGACCAGTAATCAGGTATGCGATGGAAACAACAGTAATAAACAAAAGAGAAGAAGAAGAACTTAAAAGAACCGAAAGAAAGATGATGAGAAACATAACAGGACCAAACATAACACAGGAAGGAGAAAGAGAAGCAAAGAAACACGAAGAAATAAAGAGAGAGAACTGGGGAAGGAGAATAACCCATGGTGGCCAAGGAGGAGGAGCAGGCCGAGAAAAACTTGGAGAAACGAAATAGAGGAGGGCATAAGAGCACTTAATATAGAAAACTGGAGAGCAAAATGCCGGAGCCGAAAAGAATGGAAAATAATAACTAAAGCAGCCAAAACAAACGACAAACTATAAAGAAAATAAAAATTAGAAAACGAGGGGTAATCCACCTCAAATAAAAAAAGATTTAAAGCGCCAATAGCGATAGCCATAATCCACATGGGATTGAAAGGCTCGATGATGATGATCGAACTTATTGACCATCGCTTTCGATGTAGTGATCTACAATTAGTTTATTTAATGTTTCTAATATGCTTTGTCAAACTTTTACATAAATCTGACAGATAGATTACTTATATTACTCCACTAAATAATTAGTAAGTGTTTGTAGAAGTGTCCGTATTAACAAAGATGACGCTAAATTGAACGAGATATTTTCTATGGAACGTTGCATATGAGAAGGTGTCACGATTGCTTAATGTCAATGAAATATTCGATTGCCCCTCGTAAGTTTCATTAAAACCATCAAATCGGAGAGAAAAAGATTCAAGAACCTTTGTAATAAACAAACCGTATCGGGCAATTCTGAAGACATTAAAGTTATTTAGACTACAATGGATTGTATTATCTATGTCAGATGAGTAATTTACACCGAATGGGTGTAAATGTTTATTCATTATAACCACACTTTTATTTCAAAATTAACGTAAGAAGAAACAAATAGAAAACACAGTTTTTATAGTCTTTTTTTTATTGAATCGTAGAGTACATAGGATACTTTAATATCGTGTCGTTAAGAGCTTGTCGACGTAGGCCTCATAAAAATAAATCTAATGGTGTTAAATCACACCATCTACGAGTCCAATTCTGATCACCAAAACGGGAGCGTACACGCCCTGAAAATGTCTCATATTTGAATTATTTCATGTCTGTAGGGTATGCGATACCGTCTTGTTGAAATCACATATTGGTCTCATCAGTATCATTCAATTTCGGCAAAAAGAACTGTGATATCGAGTGCCAGTAACAGTCACTGCTTGACCAGCCTCATTTTAAAACCAAACAGTGTGAATACATTTGTTTTTCGACAATCACATATGGTTTCTCGGAGCTCCCAAAGCGAAAATTTTGACTATTAACAGCATCTATTTGTTGATGCTCTATTCGCTGTGCATGGTTCAGTTGTGTTAATTGAATTTTTTAAGCATGGAGACGCAGATCTTTAGTGTGAAGGTTGACTTGCTTTTGGGCGAGCATTTTGTTCGGCATCTCTAATGGATCCTATCTCCCGGAATTGTTGAATTAACATCTTCACAATTGACGAAGTTAAAACCCAATTACTTTCCTACCACCTGAAGAAAACTGCTACTAGGGCCCGAATCAATTTTAACTATTTATTTATCTTATAGTACCTACAGCTTGTCTTCTGGTGATTATACATTTTCTCATTTGAGTATCTATTCCAATTATGTCATCTCTTATTAAGTCTGACAGCTCGAAAAAACTTTCGAAAGTAATTAAAAAACTTGTCTTACGAATATTCATCTTTTATTTTGACATATTCACCAAACGTTCTCGTCTATATTTCTTTGAAAGGTAGTGATTGTTTTGCTTTGTTCGAAAGCCAACTGGTTGCTCGACTGATTGTGCAACTTCCTAGTATAATAAAGCCCTTCGCACACGGGTCGACTCATTTGCAATTTGACTGCGCAACGCGCAATCGGAGTTGTACAGCCTGTATGCAACTTCAGTCCGCAACTCTCGGCTGATAGTCGG
The DNA here is from genome assembly GCF_026230105.1 of Diorhabda sublineata. Classification (NCBI taxonomy): domain Eukaryota; kingdom Metazoa; phylum Arthropoda; class Insecta; order Coleoptera; family Chrysomelidae; genus Diorhabda; species Diorhabda sublineata. The sequence continues at coordinate 4,340,947 of NC_079474.1, read as the reverse complement.
TTTCAGTTGGCAACAGAGGTCTGACGAGTGAGATTATATTTCTATAATTTTACTTTATGTAATGCTATTTTTTGAAAATGCATTCTAGCAGTTGTGAGTCGGAGGAAATAATGTTTTTTTATGAATAACCAGGAAGGTGGTAGTTGTACAACATTTCATGCTTCTCCACCTCTTTAACAAAAGAAATATTAATTGATTGATCACTCATTTTCAATAATATAAGGCCTTCCGCACCTGTGGTCTTTCCACAAGGTTGCGCGCGACTCCAGTTGACAACTCGAATTGCAAATGAGTCGATCCGTGTGCGGAGGGCCTAAGGGTTCATAGTTACGGGAAAATCAGAAGAAATTTTTGTGAAGATGAAATTTAACTTGATGCCAAGACGTAGGGAATTGATAAGAGCTACTAATTTTAATTTTTTTAAAATCACGAACTAAATTATTTTCTGTGATTTTAATTTATATATATATATATATATACGAGTATATAATATATAATAATATTTTTTCTACTAATCGAATGATATACATTATACGTAATCATCCATTGAAAATTCATAATGTTCGAATGTATACATGGTGTTTCAAAAAAAGGTGATCCCGTCTCTAGAATAGATTTGGGGTTTGCTCAGTAAAAAAATTTACACATTTTTTACGATTTTCCTGCAACTACCGGCAACATTGTACTGAAATTTCATAAGAATATGTTTTGGAAGCTGATACAACCAATGAATTTGTTTTTATGCCTGACTCTCATAGGGGCCGGTAGTTACACGGTTCGTACCAAGCAAAATTTCAAATGAACTTAAACATCATTTAATTTTATACGATCTTATTTTTTATTGGGGGCTTAAGTATGAAACAAACAATAGTTTGAGGCCCAGTCATCTGCCCACTTCCGAATTTTCCGTGTTCCGGGAACGAATAATCTAAAATTCGTTTTAATTAATTATAAATTTAGTTTATATTGTGCAAAATAAAGGACGCGTTCATTCGATTAGAAATCAATAAAAATCGAGATTTTATCACTCTATGAGTTAAGTACCGTATTAACAGTATCCATTGCATTTTTTTTTTCACCTAATTTCGTTTTGTTTTCCTTTTTTGTATACCATTAAGAGTAACGCTAAAAATAATTGATGCATATCGCTATTATTCACGCATTTCATGTTGTCATATTGTATTGATAAACAAAAGTGCATGCCACAAATCAGAAAACATTGTACAACATGGTTTTCGCAAAAAATTACTGGTAAATGTACACGTGGAGGTATAATCTATTCGCAAAAATTACGAAATGGACGACATCTATTAAATTTCTTTCAAAACTTTTATAGAGCTGAACAACGAAACCAGAAAACCAACAAATTTTGTTGTTTTATAAACAATAGAAAAGTGTTATTTGAAATAATATGTTTAAAGTGCTTTTCTGAGATAAAAACAACCACACATCCATAAGGTACACTCCGAAAACAATAAAAACGTAGTATTCACATGTACCAGCTGTTAAAATCGTATTGTAGTAACCAATAAACTCTTGTGCAATGTTTGTAGTTACTTGTGGATATTCAAGTCTCTTCCTCCCGTACTTACACGAAGAAATGCATTTCCATTCAGATTTTCGTTCATATTTATACTCTAGGTTCTCTAAATCCTTAATATTCTAATATTGTAAGGTCTACCATCCTTTCTAGTGTCGGAGGATCTAAATTATTTTCCATTCGAGAAATATTACTGGTGATGACAGTACCTTCTTGTTTGAGTTGTATATCTACAGTCTTTTGATTAAATTGCTTTTCAAATAACGTTGTTACTGGATGATCTATAGTCGCTGGTACATTTGAACTACTTATTCTACTTATTTTTAAAGGATAGTTACCCCGAAATCTTTCAGTGACACAACAACGGAAATTTGCAGAATACTGATTTAACGTGTAATTCCCAGAGTCTATTTTTATCAAAACAACGATACGGAACGATCTTTCAGAATATTCCGTTATTAATTTCAGGTCCACAACGAAAACAACGAAGATAACATTGCCATATCGCCCTACGGGGCTCTAAGTATCTTAGTAGCTCTAGGAGAAGGTATCCAAGGTGAAGCAGTACGAGAACTTCAAAAATCAGCTCATATCCCAAACGATATTTCAGTTATTAGAATCGGTTTAAGAGATATCCACCGTCACCTTAAGGTAGGTCAACTTTTTAAATTGATATCGATAAGAATTATTTCATTTTCAGAGTTATTTCATACCTCCAGAAGGATTTTTAGCTGGTTTAACACTTAATCACGAAAATGTTACTTTAAAACCGGAATACGAAGACATTTTACACTTTTACGGATTCGATATTATGTCTTTCAACAACGCCCTCTATCCTAATCCACCTACAACTCAAAAACCGATTGCGAGTACTACAGATGATGGAATTACCAAATCTACAGATGCAACGGATCAATCTACAACTTCTCCAACCACTTTAGATTCATCTACTATCACAACACCAATAAGTACTACAGCAGAACTTCCTATGAACGATATTATCCCAAATATTCCGGAAATTACCACTACCAGCATAAAAAGTACAACCATTGAAGATATTTTATCTAATACCGATAGTTCGGTACTTACTACAGAAAGTATAAGTACGACAAAAAATACTTTGACATCAACTAAACTCACAACTAACGAAGGAAGTACGATAATAAATGAACCTACTACAATAAGTACTACAGAAGATATTACTAATAGTGAGTATATATTTATATTACAGTAATTTGATTACATCAATATTCAATCATTATTTCAGGTCCAACAACAGCTGGTATAACCACAACACCTACACAAATTGGCGAAGCAACCACTTCCACAAATCCTACTATATCACAACCATCAACAGATACAACAGAAATATTGTTTTCTGAAACAGAAAACCCCGATAAAACTACTACAAAAGCACCAGCTGCAGATTCAACAATACCTACAACGGAAATACCAATTACAGAAATAAAATATACAGAATCAACTGGAAATACAGACGTAAAGACTACAGAATCAACTGTAACTACAGAAGTAAAGTATACAGAATCAGCTGTAACTACACAATCAATTGTTGATGAAATGCCTACTACAGAAGTGAAATATACAGAATCGGCTACAGAAATAGCGACTACAGAATCAATTGTTAATGAAACGCCTACAACAGGATCAGTTTTAACTACGGACGTAGAGACTACAGAATCAATTGTTAGTGAAATGCCTACAACAGAATCAGCTTCAACTACGGACGTAGAGACTACAGAATCAATTGTTAGTGAAATGCCTACAACAGGATCAGCTTCAACTACGGACGTAGAGACTACAGAATCAATTGTTAGTGAAATGCCTACTACAGAATCAGCTTCAACTACGGACGTAGAGACTACAGAATCAATTGTTAATGAAATGCCTACTACAGAATCAGCTTCAACTACGGACGTAGAGACTACAGAATCAATTGTTAGTGAAATGCCTACTACAGAATCAGCTTCAATTACGGACGTAGAGACTACAGAATCAATTGTTAGTGAAATGCCTACTACAGAATCAGCTTTAACTACGGACGTAGAGACTACAGAATCAATTGTTAGTGAAATGCCTACTACAGAATCAGCTTCAACTACGGACGTAGAGACTACAGAATCAATTGTTAGTGAAATGCCTACTACAGAATCAGCTTTAACTACGAACGTAGAGACTACAGAATCAATTTTGATCGCTACAGTAATTATAACCACAGAATCAAGTGAAACTACGGATTCACAATCTACAGATCTAGTTGTAACTGATGTAATTATTAGAGATGCCCCGACAGAATCTCTAACAAGCACAAAAGATACGATTTTAGAATCATCTTCAACTGAAGTACCTGCTGATTCTGTAAGAGGACCAGAAGTTATGACAGAAATAAACGAGGCTGTTAAAAGAAATACTAGATCTAAGGATATGATGATAAAATTGAATAGTCCTAATAGAAAACCGGACGCGACGAAGCCGCTTTCTTTAGCTAACAATAAAAGTAGACGAAGAAGATCTAAACGTGCTTATAATATTAAATCGAATAACAGAAAATCGAGATCTGTAGTAGATTACATGATAGCCAAATACTATGACAGCTACCGTCCACTACATACTACGCATCGAGTACCTTATATACCCCAAACCCAACCAAGTTTTTTGGTTCAAGGGAAGTATAGGGAATATCAGGTTCAATTCATGAAATACGATACATGGTTGCCGTTTTTCTACGTTTCGCATTTGAAAGCTCTAGCTTTGAGTTTCCCACTAGACAGTCCCCGATATTATTTATTATTGTTACTGCCAGTCCAAGTGAACGGTGTAGATCAGCTCATTTACGAATTGAGGTTGAACGGAAGCTTCAAGTATATTATAGATAATTTGAGATACAGACATGTCACCGCCGTTATACCTAGTTTCCTATTAAAAGGATACGTCAATTTGACACCTACGTTTCAAAAGGTAATGATTATTGTATTGAGGAAGTGTGTATGTAGTTTTTATGATATATTTTTTACGTTTCCAGCTGGGAATAAGAAAAGTATTTGAACCAGGACAAGCCGATTTTTCACCTATGACGGATTTTAAAGGAGTATACATTACAAACATAGAACAGGCTATAACAGTGAATATAAAACATTATATGGATCCAGGCATCTTCGGAAACAACAGTAAGTTTATTTTATTTAATTAATCAACTAGTTTTGAGTAAATAAAAGCGGCGGGGGCGGCGCGCGGTTCAATATTTCGAGGATACACTACGAGGGTGCCACCACACCAAACCTTTTAGAAAATTTTTGATTTGTTTTGTCACCAATAATGAATACAAGTATTGAAAACAATAAGATAGATACTGCAAATAAAATATACTTTGCATTTATTGTTAAAGTCGTAGATAAACTATAGTATTCAACTTACAGCTCGTGCTACAAACATTACCGCTCATTAAAGAATATACTATTTTCTACAGTAGATGTTTTTAATGAATGGAATCGCGACTTGTCGAAATAACTACCGTCTCTAACTACCAAATCTCTAGAAATTTAATTCTTCGAAAAAATGTTAATCATTGGTAGGCAACGTTTGAAAAAGTGGAGATATCCATTATTTAAGGAGGTTAAAGGTCAGAATAATATATGGAATATGAATTAATCTACGTGAGAATCACATAATTTTCATAATATTAAATTTATATCAAAAAACTTGGCAACGCTGTACTCTATCAATAGTAAATGTTGTTATTTGTTACACAGCAGTGTTGATTAAAATCAATCTAGGTCTTTATATAAATTTTATTTACATCTTCATATATATATACATCATCTATCACTTATATCTTACAAAACCAACCATGTGCTAAAAACCCGGTAAAAC